>NC_133618.1:171196732-171444232 GCF_048593235.1 Sminthopsis crassicaudata | reverse complement strand
AATCTCTTACCCAGGAAAAGTGAATATAATTCTTCAGGGAAAAAGGCGGAAATTCAATGAAAGAGAGGATTTTCAAGAATTAGTGATGACAAGACCAGAACTAAATGGAAAATTTGATTTTCAAATATAAGGCTCAGAAGAAGAATAAGGAGGTGGTAATCAGGAAGGAAATATCATAAGGGATTTCATCAAGTTTATATATTTACATTTCTACATGGGAAAATGATATTTGTGACTAATTAGAACTTTCTTATTATTATGGCAGTTGGAAGGAGTATTATATAGATGGAGAACACAGGTGTCAGTTGACTAGGAAGGGATAATATCTAAAAACATTAAATCAAAGGGTGAGAGAATGGAGTGTGAGAAAAGAAAAGGAAGAAGTAGAATCATATAAATTATCTGCCATAAAAAAGAGGCAAGATGAAGCAGTGGAAGGGAAGAGGAGGAAGAGAGGCTTAGTGAACCTTACTCTCACCAGAACTGGCTCAGAGGAAATAACATGCACACTCAATATGAATGTATAAATCTACCCTACCCTGCAGGAAATTAAGAGAGTAATGGATACGGGAAAAGGGAAGGGTTATTAAGGAGAGGGCATATATAAGGAAAGGAGTGGTCAGCTGCAAAACATTTTTATGGGGGGATAGAGTGAAAGGAGAGAGAATAGAATAAATGGGGGAGGAAAGAAATACAGTTAGCAATAGTATTATAGGAAGAATTTTGAAGCAAGTATCTCTGAATAATGCCTCATTTCTCAAGCATCGAGGGACCTGAGTCAAATGTATTAAAAAAAAAAAAATCCCCAATGGATAAATGATCAAAAGACATGATCCATGCCCAAAAGGCTATAAATTCATGCATATCCTTTGACTAACAATACCACTACTAGGCAAGAAGCTCAAAAGAGAATTTTTTTAAAGGACTTAAAGCACTCTCTTCTCAGGGCAAAAAACTAGAAATTGAGGGGTTGCCCATCAATTGGAGAATGGCTGAATGAATTATAACATGAATCATGGAATGTTACTGGTCTATGGGAAATAGCAGGATATTCTCAGAACAAACTGGAAAGTCCTTCATGAACTCAAGCAAAGTGAAATATACTGAATACAAAGTAATAGCAATGTTCCTGGATGATCAGCTGTAAATGACTTTGCTACTCTCAGTTGTACAATGATCCATGATTATTCTAAAGGACTTATGTTGAACAATTCTATCCATACCCAGAGAAGGAACTAATCGTGTATGAATACAGAATGAAGCATTCTCTCTCTGTCTGTCTTTGTCTCTCTTTCGTTTTTCTTGATGGTTTTTTTAGGATGTGAAATCTATTTTTTTTAACAACATAACCTTTTATGGAAATGTTTTGCATAACTTCACATGGGGGTTCCTTAATAAGGGCTGGGAGGGGGATAAGGGAAAGAATATGGAACTGAAAAGGCTTGAAAACAGAGTTAAAATTGTTTTGAATAGTGGGGAAAATATTAAATAAAGTAATAATAATGGTTAAAGCAAAAAAGAAAAGAAAAAGAAAATGCCTATAGATTGGAAAGATGAGAAACAGATCCTTAAGGGAAAAAATAATCTCTATCTTTTCTCTTTCTGATTGTAAATTTCAGGATCTATAAAATATCTGAACAAAGGAGATGCCAAAAACTCACCTACTATCAGGAGTAATTTATTATACCTTTAATGTAGATTTCTCTTTCTAGGCTTCAAGATGCCTGAAGCCTAATTATGTTCTCTATGACAAACAGAAGGGAGATGAGTGGAATCACTACAAATTTTGAAAGCCAAGATCATTTTTTCTATTGTAGGAGCATAAGAGCTTTTCAATATCTATTGCTCATCTGAGTACATAAAAGAGACAATTTTCTAAAAAAAGATAATTATACACAACATATCCCTGAATAAATCTGCAATGCAGATAATGAGTACTCAAGTAATGAGTATAATGAAGCATTGTATGTAGGTCCTAAAAGAAAGTTGTATTGCCTCTTAGATGTCCCTTTTTCTAGTTGTGATACACTATACAACTTTTCCATTTAGGAGAGCACCCTTTATTCAAGAATCCCATTTAGTTTAAGAAAATTTGGACGAATGGGAATGCCTACTAAGATGAAAGGAGGCAGCTTGTTAGGCAAAGACCACTTAGGAATGGCCTTTTCTTGTGTTTATGGTTCTAACCAGTTACCTTAAGAAAGAACAGTGGGCTGGGGGTGAGGAAAGCTTCTTCTAGAAGTCAAGATTTTAGTGGAGGAAGTCAGGGAAGGCAGGAGGTGCAGACAAGGAAGGTAGCATCCCAGGTGGAGAGCACAACCAGTGAAAATGATAAGTCAGGAGGAGACAGAGTATTTTATGTGAGAAACCACAAAGAGGCCAGTTTCACTGGATTACAGAGTATAAATGGAAGGTTCAAGACCACTGAAAAATATGGAAAATTACTTCTACCCTCATAGGGTTGTTGGGAGGCATATATGAGTTAGCATATTAAAACTGCTATGCAAACAAAGTGCTATTCAAATTCTAATATGGTTGTAGCTTTTTGTCCTCATTGATACCTAGTAAGAACTCATTGAATGTAATTCTTCAGACTCCATATATCTAACATTTCTGATAAAATATGAGCCTGTTGAGAACAAAGAATATGAAATGTTTGTCTTTATCTCCCCAGTGATGAGCACTGTGCTTAACACAAAGTGTGCAATAAGTAGAAAGAAAAAAAAAACTTATCTGCAGTAATATTTTTTTTTGCTTTTTCCACCTTTTTTTCTCACTATTTTCTCATAGCTCCCAGCTGTGAGCACAGGAGAAAATGGTTAAAAAAAAGTGGTGGGAAAAATGCTAAAAATTTTTATTGCAAATAAATCTTTTTTCCCCTTTCTTTCTTTTTGCTTTCTGACTAAGAAAAGACGTGGCTGGAAGGGTATCCCAAGGCCACTCAATGCAACACAGCTCTCTAGATTCCCCTTGACTCTGAATCATTTCTGAAAGAAATCTGATGCAATGCCAAGATATTCAGACAATGATGACTATGCTACCTTTGGGGAAAAGAAGTAACCTTTAAGAGAGGTTTTGTTCCATTTATCATCAATACTATGGTCCACAGTGGCAGAAGTGGGGTTAAGTAGACCACCTTGGTCAAATTCCGTTTTACATTATTCTATTAATCTAAATTTCCTTTGAGGGTTCAGCTCTTCTTTTCTCCCTTCACTTCTGTGTAGTAATGTTCTAAATTATAAAGCAGTTGATATACGGAGGGAATGTATGAAGTGGATGCCATAACTACCTGTCCAAGCACATAACATAACTCTATGGAAATAACAATAGCTGGGTTTCAATCACTTGGAGAGCCAAGACAGACAATTAGGTTATGCTTTCACTTAAGTTTGGGAAACAGTCACAAAAGATATTTTAATTCCCCAAAGTGGAGAATGGCTAATTTTTGTTAGGATTGAAGCAGGAAGGGGAAAATGAAGTTTCTACACTCTCTGAGTTTCTTCACTCACTGTTCAAGAAAAGAAAATGCATTTTAATTTTGGGTTTTAGCTTAAGCTGATAGATGGGAAGACATTTTCAGATATTATGATCATAGAACATAATGATCCTCTTCTTTAATCATGTGCAGATGTGAGACAAAGGTATAAAGTTAGGAAGTTCAGAGTCAGAAAAACAAGTATCTCAGGAAAAGCTGTCTACTGAGGTTGATATCCATAGCTGATAATTATATTTAATTGTGTGCTTTTACTTAAGGTTAAGAAAAATCTTTATTCCTTACCCGGCCATCACTTGTCAGAAGGATGGAGTCACTCTTTATGTCTCGGTGAATAACCCCTTGATTGTGAAGGTAAGAAAGGGCCCTCAGGACTGATAAACAGACTGTAGCTATTTGTTCTTCATTCATTCTATAAAAAAAAGAAATCATGTTTAAAGAAATAACTTTAAAGGATTAAGGATACCTTTTAAGCAAAATCAAATTGACAGTTTTACCATATTCCAGTTAATTAGTAAGAAATTAGTAGAGAGAAAAGAACACTGAGATAAGCTAAAAGACATAGAGGCTAGGAATGTATTTGCAGAATAAATTCATGAATGTATACTTGAATTAATCACTTCTTTGTGTATCATATTCTGCTCTATAAAATGGGAATCATAACACTTTCCCATCAATAATGGCCTTAAGCAAAATCACAAAATTTGTTATTGGTACCATTGGCTTGCTCCTTATTATGACATTCCACTTTCCCACCAACCTAGATTTTTACAATGTTCCTTTCTCTTTTAGTTCTCTTATGTTTGATCAGACCTTATTAATGAAAAATTTTGTGAGTCACTAATAGTCAGTCAATAAACATTAAGTATTTATCATGTACCAGGTATTGTGCTTACTGCTGAGGAATACAAAGGCAAAAGACAGTTTCCTGCTTCCAAGTTGTTTATAGTCCAAAGATGAAGAGAGCCAGGATAAAATGGAGATGATGATCAATAATGGAAAGGCACTAGCATGAAGGCACTAACATCTTAGTG
Organism: Sminthopsis crassicaudata; assembly: GCF_048593235.1. Lineage (NCBI taxonomy): Eukaryota > Metazoa > Chordata > Mammalia > Dasyuromorphia > Dasyuridae > Sminthopsis > Sminthopsis crassicaudata. The sequence goes on along the minus strand of NC_133618.1, from coordinate 171,439,705 downwards.
TGAACTAATTAATTGTGTTACCTCAAAATGGTTTTAAGGGATCACAAAAAAGAATTGCTCAAAGAAATTAACATTAACACCTATTTGGGAAAACATCTGTATAATGGAAACTTCTAAGAACCTCTTAAATTAGATGAAACAGGTGACTGCTTACTCTATCGACTCCATCTCCCCTACACACTTCATAACAGCTAGTGGGAGAATCTGGGCAGAACTGAAGTTTTTAAGAGTTGGCTAAGACCTCAGAGACCATTTGGTTCAAAATCCCTAATTTTAGATGAGAACACTCATTCTGTCAAGAGAAGTTATATGATTTGCTTGAGGACCCATAGCAAATTAGTGACAAAACAGATCAGAATCCAGTTTACTGATTCCCACTCCGATACTCTTGCTGCTGCTATTCCTATTATTCCTATGTTGTTCCTCTGAGGTATAGATGGGGGCTTTAAAAACTCTACAAAATATTGTTCCATTTAACATTTATTTATTTGATATTAAACAATTGTTATGTGGTCCCTGACTACTATTATGTTAACTATGATGAATGACACTATGTTCTCATCAATGTGGACATTCTCTCCAAAAGTGAATCTCCACCAAGGTGACAAAACATTTAAGGAGAAGGCAATGGAAAATAGTTTTGTATAAGTGGCATTGATCAAAGTCCATACTAATACTGTTGGAATTCTAAATAGTTCCTGAATATTTATTCACAAAGTTAATGCCATATACTGAGGCTCCAAGAGTAACAGGTAGGGTACACTGAGAGGGGAAAAAAATCCTCTGTACTTATCCCATTTTACATAAGATTATGTAACCCTAACCCTAACTAAGATTAGGCTCATTTAAAACATAATGGAGATATTCTTCTTGGATAGAGCAAATGAATTGGGGAAGGGAAGAGAAGAATGAACCAAAAAAAAAAAAAAAAAAGTCTTTATCTCATTTAGTTGCTTGTGAACATGTTGGTCATTTTGTCTGACCTAGCAATGTCAAACTGCCAGTGTTGACATCTAACAAAGGCACACAAAGCGGTAATTTTTTTTGATAGTTGTGGTAATTACCCAGAAGGGAAAGCCAATATTTATTTTGGAATTCGTTTATGTTGGCATCAGCCAAATGTGTCTTAAATTATTGTAGTACAAAGTGTCCTAATCTTCCTTCTAATGCATTTTTCTCTGACATGTGGGATTTTAATTTGTTCCAAGTAGACAATAAAAGTCTGCAGGTGGTCTATAATAATAACTGACTACATTACATTGTTAATCACCATTCTAGAAGTCATCCCTCAGAAGTTCAGGCTTGGTCTGTTAAGATGTTCTAAGATAGACCTTTAAATGAATTTACTATTTGAAGTTCAAAGTGTTATTTTTTTTTATTTCTAGAAACCTCTCCATGCTAAGCAGAATTTAATTCATGGGAATAAGAATGATATTTCATCTAATTAATCAATTTATCAACATTAATCAAAATTCTTAAGGTAAAAACTTCCCATATTTGCATAATCATGGTTTAAAGTTTTGTATGTACCAGGATCATCTTGATAATTTCTCAACAGCTTACTTCCTATGTTCTTGCCTTAGTCCCAGGCTTCTAGATTATTAAAAGGCAAATCAGGAGAAGAATAAAAGATAAATCTGCTATGTTACATCAGGAGGAAGAAAGAGATTAGCATCTAATTGGGAACCTTTCTCTGATTTAATCCTAAAAACCGAAATATGTTTTTAAGGGAGGAAAGTGTTTCTTTTGGAAAGAAATTTGAGAACTTTCTTCTGCATATTGCTTCATTAACAAATTCTCCTTGGACCGTCAAATTTATGATCTGGAAAAGCGTAGGATGTATAGGTTTCTCTGTTTTTGGGAAGCTTCAGAGCACACAGCCTCAGGAATGAAGAGGGTTCCATGTATGCTTCTAGCCCTGTGCTAGGGCTCTCATGACAACAATAGCCCATCAGCTGAAACTGTAGTGAAATTGGTGGAGATCCTCTCTCGTTTTACTGTCCTCTCATTGTTGGGAAGTCACAAATTGGAAAACTACAGAGGATCAACATAATCCATACTTTTGTGTTTCATCAGGGACCTATCAAAATAATTCCATCTTCACAAAACTTCTCTATCTTTTCTTCACTGAGGCTTACTTTCCTAGCTCCACTTTCATTTATGAAACTAGAAAGGGGAGAAGAGGTCAAGGCAACAGGATGTAAAGTACTTCTTTATCTTTCAAGGCTGTTTTAAAATAAAAGAGAAGCGTATGTCACTACTCTTATTTGTAACTAAACTATATTCTATGGTTGGTCTTATAATTGCTATTTTTTATTTGAAATAGTTTTGAAAATACCTCTTGTATTGTACTTCTGTATTAATACACTATATTAATAAACTTCCTCCATATGAATACTTCTCGTTTCTGACTCTGAATTTCCCTGGATTCATGAAAAAAGGTGACCTAAATACTACTTTACACAGCAAGCCATTCTTGGCTCCCAAGCTTCTAAAGCCTTTTCTCTAAGTATTTATCAACTACTCAGTATGTATTACAGCTTTTTATATGTCATTTCAATTATTAAAGCATAATCTCCTTGAGGGCAGGTACTGCTTTTGCCTATTTTGATATCCCTATCACTAAGTTCAGTTCATAGCATAGAGAAATCACATAATGAATATGTGCTAATTTATTGATTGAAAAATGAAGAGTATATAATATTTATATGTATATTATATGTCATTGAACATTTATCATTTTCAAGAGCATGTCAATGTTAATTCAATAAATATTTAAGTGGGGGTTTACTATCTATATATTGTATGGGCAGTGTTGTATGATGGCAAAATTTGTTGCCTACCTATGAATTTCTTAAGAGTTAAATTAAGGCATTAACAATTGGTCATTGAATTACCACTAGTGAATGAAAGATAAGTATATGAAAAAAGAGTTTCCCAGGTGTATCTAAATAAACTTACCTCGTGTGAGTTACTATATCGGTCAAAGCCCCACCTTCTAAGAACTCCATGACAACCCACAGTTCATCACCAACAAGATAACTATTGTACATGTCGACTACATTGTCATGATGGTAATCTCTCATTATCACAACCTGTTCAAAAGAAAAGGAAATGATCTGGCTGTTAGTTGATAAAGAGGTGACCTGGAATAATGAATGTGGTTTTGAATCTGGAGCCAAGAAAACCTGGGTTTAAATCCTTTTTCTCACATCTACTATTTGTGTTACAAAACCTCTTTCTCTATCAAGAGATTCTCTGGGACTTATTCATTAAGTCAAAAATGGGAGCCCCTAGAATCACATACTGATAAAAATCACAAATCCTTCATATTTGTTTTCATGAAAGTTGAAAAACTATTTTTCCCTCTAGATGCAATTCTTTTATTAGATTCATTATTAGATTTTTAAAATTTATAAATGTGTAATACGGAGACTCTATTTTCCTTACCCTAATCTATCAATCAACACAATAAACTAAGTATTAAGGAACTTTCTTTTTAAAAATATCCTTATAATATACAAGCAAGTCTTTCATCAACTTGAAAAGATTATGGGATTTGGGGGCCAGTGGATGAAAGGAATTAAATGTCCACAGGAAACATCTTGTGATTGGTTCGTATAATAAAGTCATACTGTCATGCTTCTTGAACTGTTTATAAAAATATATTTGGATTGTTTATAAAAATAGCAGTTCAGCTAAGCAGTATAAGTGGTGAAAATTATTCTTCCACAAAGAAACTGGGGGTAGTAGTGAACACATCAGTGCCCCACAGATGGGATTCATAGAATTAAACCAGTTTCCACATATTTTTTCAAGATATGAGTTATATATTTATTTTTATGACTGTATAAGTTTATGACTTCTGATTCTTGATTAATATCCAACAATTTTTTGAGAAAATTCTTTAAAGGAGTAAGGAAGTCAATACCTTCTAAGAATTGGATAATGTGCAGATTTTATGCTACAAATAAATGCTATGAATACTTCAAATATTTTCAATGAGAATAACATTTATCTAAATGGAGACCTAATGGGTGACAAAGGTGACCAATACATTGATTGTGAAGGCATTGTATCTGATGGGAAAACATAAGTTAATTAAACAGGGTCTTTGAGTGACCTCTAAACATTAGACAAGTTTACTTAACAGGAATTTATCTGTCAAAGAACTGCCTTTTAGAAATTCCATGGAAACCCAGAGCTCATCATCAACAATTTCCCATTATAATGGACAAGTGACTTTACTGATAGGGAATCTCAATTTCCTCATTTGTAAAGAGTATTCTTTCATAGGATTATAAGGTTTAAAGTTACTAGGGACTTTAGAGCATATCTACTCTGGCCCCTTGATTTTGTTGATAAGGGAAAACTGAGAAAGAAAAACTTAAAGCTACTTAAAGTCACCCAAGCATTAAAAATAAAGCATTAAAATACCAAAGATTTGGTATAGATCATTGTCTTTGCAATCAGACAGTCTTAATTTGAATCTTGACACTTCTGCTTTACTCTCTGTGTGACCAGAGGACAAAGTTTCAGCTTCCTCCTCTGTAGAATAAGGGGGCTGAGATGGTCTAAGATCTCTTCTGGCTAAAAATCTATAACTGGCTGGGCCCCAGTCCAGTGCTCCCACTGCTAATACATTTACAAGGTCCCTCATCTCCTTCCCTAAGATTCCACCATCCCATATTAGGAAGTTATCCCTCCATTATTTGTGTTCCCTAGACATTGTTGTCTAAAAAAGGTTAGAAGATTAGAATATTGATTTTCCCTCCTTCCCTGCACTCCTGCCCTGTTCTAGCTACAATTAACACAGCTTCCAAAGCTGATCAACCAGAACAGCTGAACATCTAAATGATCACAGGATTTTTAGCAGTAGACCAATTCTTGAAAACATATTCCAGAGCCTATCACCCTTTCATGAAATAATATAAAAGTGCTTGGGACACATGATTTACCTCATTAAAAAGCAGCTCACGCCGCTGTTGTTTCCTGAGGTCCATTTTCTTCACAGCGACTTGTTTTCCTGTGTGCTTCTCAGTGGCGATGCAAACTATTCCAGTGGATCCTTCTCCTATTTTAATAAAATTATCCAGATATTCTCGAGGGTCCCCAGGGCTAACCACAAGCTGTAGAGCAGCCCTGAACTGTTCATGGGACACCCTGGAAGGCTGCTGGTCTGAGGATGAGCCCCAACTAGGTGGGGGATAAGCATTTGAACAGACGCTTGGGGAACTTGGATAGGAAGCTGTGGAGACATATTGAGTGCTGGTTTGGTGACCAGGCTGGTGGTAGTGAACCTTGTGATACCCAGAAGGACACTGGTAGCCACTTGAGGAATAGTTAACTTTGTTCTGGCTTTGAGGTAGTTTGACTGGGCCCCGAGGGTAAGTGTCAGATCCAGACAGAGTTGGGCTGACCACCATTTGTGTTCGATCATAATCCACCTGGGGAAGCAAATAATGATAGCATCATTAGCAGTCTTCATATCTCAATACTAACAAGTCAGTTTGTAACACTGATGTTGAATGATAAATGTATGTAGAACCTCCTTATTCTGGGACTAAACTAGACAAAAAAGTAAAGTAAGAGAAGTCTGTCTTTGGTATGCCCAAGTCTGGAATTTTAGTCTTTGTTCACTCATATACAAATACAGTGACTTTATGTTGTCTTCCTTTCATCCTATCAAAATCTAATCTTAGGATTAGTTATTTAACACCTTATTGTTATGCTTTATGTTATTAGTCATTTATACCTTGATATAAATTTCATTAAATGTTACCTCTCCTTTGATAGTTACATTTTAGGCTAGAGGAATTGAAAGCATTGGGAAGCAGGTGATGAAATACTATAGAGAAAACTGTCCTCAGTGTGCTAGAAATCATATTCTACAATTAGTTGTCCACATACCCTTCCCACAAGGTTGGCTGTGAAGCTTCTGACTTCTGTTGCCTGATTTCTTTTAGAGATATTCTTTGGGTGGTCTATATTCAGATTTACAGACACCTCTACTCTTATATTGTGTGTAGGCTTCCCAGTCTGAATGAGACCCTGTGCTTCACATTTCTATCTGCCCTATCCTATATCAAAAAGTATCTGTCTTATTCTTATTTTTTCTGGCTCTCATTATGTGAGTCTTAGAAAATCCAATAAACTTATTAAAGTTTAAGTGACTTATAATAGTTAAATGTTTACTTTCCCAAAAAATAATCCTTATAATTAAACTGGGAAGATACATATGTTACTCATAATAGTCTCTCTTCATAGAGATAGATATAAAATGCACAGAATTGAATTGCTATCCAGGGAAGTTTTGCTCAGGATTTCTCTATTCACAGTTGCATTCAACTAAAATAAAACATTTACTTTCTACTTACTATGCATAAAGCAAGAAATAATGTAGCATGGTACATATCAAGCTGGCCTCCCTATCAGAATCACTTAGATTTAATTTCTGCCTCACACAAACTGGCTATATGATCTTGTTGAAGTCATTGCACCTCTTACTAATCTGAACACTATAAAGTTTTCTTTATTGTTTTCATGCATGTCTTTTGTATTCTGGTCAAGCCTATGGATCCCCTCTCAAAATGATTTTAAATGAAAAGATAAAATATATAGGATTACGAAGGAAGATGATTGTATAGGAAAAAAAATTAAAACCTGTAAGTTCATAGATTGTAGTCTTCTCTGTTCTAAAATTGTATATTACACAAATTAGAGATCTGTATTGGTAGAGTTTCCTCATCAGAAGTTCCTTTTATCAATAAAATTACATACTCCACACATATAATTTTGACAGAGAATTAAATATTTTTGCCTTATTTCTCTTCTGTTATCATCTGAATAATGGTCTTATTATCTTTCTTCTATTTTCCCTCAATTTGGTCTTATTACTTTTTCTCCATTTTCCTGTATCACAGGAGATAAAGCATGAGACTTGCTAATCAGAAAGACATGAGTGCAAATATTTACTAATTTTTGTACTCCTGGCTCTCTGTCTCAATTTCCTCATCTGTAAAATAGGATAATAATAATAATGCCTACCTTAGAGGGTTGTTGTAAGGATCAAAGGAGATAATATATTTATAAAGTGCTTTGCAAACTTTAAAATACTACATACATGCTCACTATAATAATCACCCCTCTTATTTCCATTCCCTACGCACATCTTTTTTAAAAACTAAGTTGGTTAGAGTTCCTGTAAATCCTCATTTTTCTCTCTCAACAACTTTTTGGTTTTTTTGACTTCTCATCAAAATTATTCCTGTGTATACACAATGTACTAGGTGCTAGAAATACAAATATCAAAACAAAATAAGCCCTACTCTCATGGAAATCACATTTTTCTTTTTTACATTACATAAGGAACATGATATAACTTATTTGTTTACTTTGCATGGATTAGGTATGATCTACACATAGTGTATAATTAATAAATGCCACTTGTTATTAATACCAAATTGATCATTGAGATTTAATGCTAAATATTTAAAGCCACTAAGAACTGTTATTTCTCATAATGGAGAAGAGGTCACCCTGGATTCTTGAAGGCTATGTTGACATATTTCCACCCCCAGCCAGATGTGTAAAGCTACAGTTCATCTGTGAGGGCAGATCTGGCTACAGACTGTGTCTGCAGCTTTACTAAAGTCTCCAGACTTCGCACCAGAAGGTTGCCCACTAGGTGCTGAGTTCTTTGGCCATGGCAAACTGCCTCTTCTCCTTCTCCTTTTGCAGTTCAGTGGTGAAAAATGTCAGAAAATACTAAGAACATGAGTGCAAAACATTTAAATCAGTCATTTAACTGCTGGTGTTTCAAGTGTGAACTGTTTGTTTAATAAGTAGTGAGGAGATAAACTACTGGTGGAAAGGAATTAGAATCTTAGAGAATAATTATGATATAAAAAGGAAACTAAGACACTTAGAAGTTCACAGAAAATAATCTGAGCCAAGAGCCACTAATAAAACTCATGGCTTCTGAGGTCTAGACACAAATGAACAAAATAAGGGTAATAATTAAGATGAACTGGAGTAATAAAAAAAAAATTTGACATCATAAGAATAATTGAAACTTGTTAGAATAAAACCCAAGGCAAGAATGTATTTTTGGATGAGTATATATAATAGAAATATTAAAGATAAAGGGGGGAAGAGGAGACAAATCTCCCCCTTTATATTATGAAGTGATAGCAGTAAAGATGTCTTTAAAGAATGACAAACATGACAAATAAATGGGGAAAAGAGAAGACAAATATTCCAGTATATTATGAAATGATAGCAGCAAAGACATCTTTAAAGAGTGAAAAATTTAAGCAGCCCAGTTGAAAAGCATTTGGGAAAGTTGATTGGAGTGAGAAACAGATGTGATTTTTGTCATTGGAATATTCTATAAACCACTTGGACAGAGAGAAGATATAGAACTCTCTCTCTTACCAAAGCAGAACAATTAACAATTTCTTCATTGCTTTAATGATAAATTCAAACTACAAAAGACAGAGGAAGTAAAAAAAAACTGTTACTCTATATATGATTTGCATCAATAAAGAAGAATTGTATGGTGATGTCATGTGAGGAGAATCTTGTGAAGAAGTAACCATTAAGTAACATCTTAGGATCTATGATAAAGAAGAAGAAAGCTGGGCAAATCTAATGTGTCCTAGATTTTTGAAAGACCAGATTTCAGAGCACACAAAGCAGGAGGGATGGGAAACTCTTAAAAATGAAGTTTGAAAAACAAAAAGAAAAATATAATATTGATAAGGGGGGAAAAGAGCCCAATGAAGATTTATAGAAACTTACTAACCAACTTGAATTTTATAGACATGTTCAGAAGATGGAAATAAGAGTTTTGCTTATTACATTTGTAGGAAAAGGAGGAAAAATGGAGGGAATAAGAACAGTATTTGGAAAAACAGAATAGAGATGAGAAAGAGATGTTTAATTTATATTTTATTTCTAAGCTCCTTTCAAAAGAACTATAATCAGTAATCAAAAACATTCCATAAATGCCAAGCACTATGCTAAATGCTGGGGGTATCCATATAGAAATAAAGCCAGTATCTGCCCTGAAAGAGCTCACAATCTAAGGGGAGAAGACGAACATACAGAAAGAAGCTAATAAGGGAGGGTGGGGCAAGGGATGGTGGTTTGGGGTGGGACAAGTGAGGAAAAAGTCAAGGAAGTCCAAAATGAGTGTAGCTAGAGGGGGTTAAGACATTTCTGAAATTTCTCTTCTTCCCTTAGAGATTTTATATTTATACCCCCAGCATTTAGCATAGTACTCTCTCTTTCTCTTTGCCCCTTGCCAAAGTAAGACTACCTCAGATATCACTTTCTGAAGAGTCCTTTCCTAATTCCCCTTCCAATCTTTCCCCTCTACAGTTATTCTCTTTCTATTCTGTATAAAATATATATATATATATATATATATATATATATATATATATATATATATATATATATATATATATATATATGCATCTTATCTCTCCACTAATATGTAAGCTCCTTGAAGGCAGGTATTGGTTTTTTTTGTTTTTGTTTTTCGTATTTTTCCTTCTCTTTGTATCTTCAATGCTAAGGCACCATGCCTAGCACAAATTTTTGTTGGTTGAATAACTGACAAAACAAAAAATATACAAAAGAGATATTTTTTTACCCAGATCAGTGATTTCATTGTTGTGGGGAGCTTTCAGTTTGAAAAGTTATAAAGGGGAGAAACTTTGGAGAAATATACTTGAGGCTCAGTATAATTGATTTAAACAAGGTGTTAACTCAGTGGAATTGATAAAGACAGTAATTACCTAGTTTAGCATGTGAGTTCTCTACTTTAGTATGATTGCCCTAGTGATATAATGATTGGTTTATACTCAGTATACTGTAATGATGTAATTGTAATAGAGCATATAAATTGGGACAAACTCAGCCGGAGAAGACAGAGGACCAGAGGCAGGAGCTCAAGCTCTCCGATGGGGAGACATTTCTTCCACCTTTGATCAGCCTCATGGTGGCTCTCCTGCTTCCTTTACTTTGGGACATTCCATCTCCCACCATTGTGGTGGCTGGCCTGTCCTCTTTCATTTCTCCACTGAGCCCAAAGGCCGTCTGAAGGCCTCCAGAAAGCTAGCGAGGTCCCAGATGAAGGAGACAGACCGTGAAGGAGATAATAAAGAATTTGGACTTTATCCCTAGCTATTCTTGTGGTGATTATTCTGAAAGGAAGGCTGGTCCCAAGACCTCCAGAAAGCTAATCAGAACATTACAAAAAGTCCCTCTACCAATATAGACTGGCAACTATTCTATATTGTGTCAATCAAACAACAAACATTTATTAAATATTATGTCTTTACTATGTTTCTGGGAAACAGATAGGTTAATGGGCTTGTCCAGGTCACAGCTCTGATTGTTTGCTGAGGTACTACCAGGAATTTTGGAAAGATTACAGAAAACAGACAATTTATTGAACAAGGTAAAATGTCATGATTTTTATAAAGGGAAAAAATGGAGTCTTGCAAATTATGACAAAATGAATGTAGTGGTGATTCCTTGCAAAGTTTTATAAGGTATTGTTTTATAAGGTAAAGTTTTATTTATTGTTTTCTTTTTTATATCTAAATAATTTCTGCCAACTCCTATACTTATTGAATTCTTGCTTGTAATAAAGGAATATTTAAGCAAACCTAACTAACACAGAAACTATATCTAATAATAAAGCAATTCATATCTATAAATAAGTACCTCTTTTCGGAAAGCAAAGAGCCATGGTTCATCACCATTTCTCAATCCAGAACTGATATGATAATTTATCTGAATTCAAATGTTTTTTAATATGATGATTGCAACAAGGTTCAAAATACTACAAAATCTTTTCCCCAAAATCTGGTTGATATAACAATCTTCACATAAAAAACCAAGTAGATGAAGAAAATGTATTGTTTAAATTATGACATTCAATTGAACTGATATTCCAATAAGATGATGAGTAATGAAGAATTATTTTTGGCTGGTTCTTGGACAACACACACATAAAAATTGTCACCAACTTCTCAATTCTCAGACTTTCTAGTGTGATAGGAAATGGGAGAAGCTTTCTTCAAATTTAAGGCTTCACTGAAATTACACTTTCACCAAATAAACTGACAGATATGGGTGTTCTAGTACTCAGCATATTCTGAAAAAAAGGCTGCAAAGGGTCTAGGCCAAATATCTTCCATGTACTCCAAAATAATCACTTTTATCTATACCAACACAAGGTTTCTTCCACCTCCTGCTGCCAGTCCAATCTCCCTGTACAATTTTGTAGACCCACCAGTGCAAAGAAGCACTTCAGCTTCAGGCCTTCCACTTCCAACTACACTTTTCTTTTCTGGGTGGAGGAGTGGTAAATCTCCACTTAATGATAAACATTTTCTCACCTGGTCATGCACTTGATATTCCAGTGACTCTAAACTCATGTTGACTGTCACGCAGATCCTGTTCCATACTCCTACTACCTGATTCCTCATTCTCATCCCCTTCAACTCTTCCTCCAAAGTTTCATCCTAACTGCCCCCTAGCCCTTCTCCTGTGCCCTCTGGAATTTCTGCTCCATAGGCAACAAACTTCCCTTTATCTTTTGATCTCTACTACAGATCTTTTTTGCTTTATTCTTTTTTCCCCCTTTCATTCCCTCTTACCCCCAAACTGACTATAATTAAAAAAGGATATATGTATCTATACATATGTAGATATAGACATACACATATAAATATATATATATACACATACCCAACCCCCTCCTACTTAAACACATATATACCTTTCCTATCCCTCCTAATTCTTTGCTTTAATTCTGTTCCTTACCTGGCCTTGCTATTATTGAAGCTCCATCACCCATGAATCCCTCTCTTGTTTTCTTCCTCCCTCACTCTTTGCTTCCCTGTGTACTCATCTCTTCTTTATTTATATATTTTGGAAGGTGCTATGGCCTACATGGTATGTATGTATTGTTGCCTATTTAACCCATTCTCAATGTGAGTAGGTTTTCAGAACTCCATGCCTCCTCCCTACTCTAATGCCTCTCTCTGTGTCTATTCTTCCAATGCATCTCATTTGTACAACATGGTTACTGTTTTTACTGTAATCCTGCCCTAATTTTTCTTTTGAGCTACCCTATTGCAGATGTCAACTTGTAACATATGCTATAAATTCCCTTAAACATAAAACAATTTGTTCATGTTAAGTTCCTTGAAGTTGATCTTTGATATTGGCTGTTGTATGTTAAATTTTCTATTAAGTTCGTGTTTGGTTGATAGAAAGTCCTGAAAATTTACAAGTTTGTTGAATGTTCATTTTTTCTCATTCAATATTGTATTTTTTCTGGATAAGATATTTTTGGCCTCAGGCTCAGTTCTTTTGATTTCAGTAGACATGATTCCAGAACTTATTATCTTTTATTGTGGTTGCTGATAAATCCTGTAAAATTCTAAATGTAGCTCCAGCATATCTGAATTGTTTTTTTTTCCTTGAAACATTTTCTCTTTGATCTGGGGATTTTGAAATTTGGCAATAATATTCTATTTTCCATAAAGGATCTTGTTAAGATAGTGTTTGGTAGATTTTTTTTCTATTTCTACTTTCCTTTCATGTTTTATCACTTAGGACAATTTTCTTGGATTATTTCTTGCATTATTATGTCAAGCTTATTCTTTTGGTCACAACTTTCAGGCAATGCAATTATTTTGATATTTTTTCTTTTTTTATCTGTTCTCCAGATTTGTCATTTTTCTTATGTTTCATATTTTCTTCTATTCTTTATAATGTTTTGTAATTTTTTATCTCTCATAGCTTCACTGGCTTCTCTTTGCCCAATTCTAATTTTCTTTTTTTTTTAATTCATTTTTCCAAATTATCCCTTCCCTCCCTCAACTCCCTCCCCCCGATGGCAGGTAATCCCATACATTTTACATGTGTTACAATATAACCTAGATACAATATATGTGTGTAAATACCATTTTCTTGTTGCACATTAATTATTAGCTTCCGAAGGTATAAGTAACCTGGGTAGATAGACAGTAGTGCTAACAATTTACATTCGCTTCTCAGTGTTCCTTCTCTGGGTGTAGTTGTTTCTGTCCATCATTGATCAACTGGAAGTGAGTTGGATCTTCTTTATGTTGAAGATATCCACTTCCATCAGAATACATCTTCTTACAACATTGAAGTCTACAGCGCTCTTCTGGTTCTATTCATTTCACTCAGCATCAGTTGATGTAAGTCTCTCCAAGCCTCTCTGTATTCCTCCTGCTGGTCATTTCTTACAGAGCAATAATATTCCATAACCTTCATATACCATAATTTACCCAACCATTCTCCAATTGATGGACATCCATTCAACTTCCAGTTTCTAGCTACAACAAAAAGAGCTGCCACAAACATTTTGGCACATACAGGTCCCTTTCCCCTCCTCAGTATTTCTTTGGGATATAATCCCAATAACAGCAATGCTGGGTCAAAGGGTATGCACAGTTTGATAACTTTTTGGGCATATTTCCAAATTGCTCTCCAGAATGGCTGGATTCTTTCACAACTCCACCAACAATGTATCAGTGTCCCAGTTTTCCCACATCCCCTCCAACATTCATCCCAATTCTAATTTTCAAAGAGTTATTTTCATCTTTGAGACTTTGTATCTAGTTGGTTAATTTTTGGTAATCTTGTTTTTCTTGGATGGGTTTTTTTTCAGTTTTTATTCAATGTCTCATTTGATTTTTAAATTTTTTTTTGAGTTCTATAAATTCTCTCTGGGCAGGGAGCTATTTCACATTGCTCTTTGGAGTAGAAGTTTTTTTTTACTTCAGTGTCCTCCTCTGAAGATGAACTCCATAATAAATTTCTATAGTGGGGTTCTCTCTTCTTTGCTAATTCATTTTTTTCAATAAAAGGTATTAGTGTAAGCACCTCTAATTGTGTGGTGGGGGAATGGAGCCTTCACCTCTCCCCTCTGATCTGGAACCCCAAACCAAGGGCTCCCCCATCCTGCAAGTGCCTGCAACCAGCAGCATCCCTACTCCACTGCCTCTACACTCAACAGGTACTGGTTCCTTTTCACCTAGGGCTGCATCTGGGCAGCACAGCTGTGCCTGGCAGTTCCTAATCAGCTAAGGTTACTTCAGTCTTCCCAGACTGAGACCTTGGACTCCTCAAACTGTTCCAGGGGTGAAAGTTTCTGCAGTTCCTGCTGAGCCTCCAGCCCAATCCAGCTAGCTCTAGGGCTCCCCACTTGATATTTTTGAGGAGTTAGCTGGAAGGTGTTTGCACTTCATATGGATTAATCCTTGTCCTGGAGTCTTTCTTCAGATCTCTGATTGTACCTGGAGGACTTCTGTCTTGCCCCAAGTCTTCTCAATTTTTCACCAGTCTATGTTCACACAATCTGTTGTATTTGTGGAGAAAACTGAGGAAATAGAAAGCTTGAAATTTACCAACCTACTCTGCCATCTTCCCAGAATTCTCCCTGTTCTTTTTAAAATAGTATTTTATTTTTCTTTCCTGTTTTTTTTTTTTTGGCTGAGGCAATTGGGGTTAGGTGACTTGTCCAGAGTCACACAGCCAGGAAGTGTTAAATGTCTGAGACAGAATTTGAACTCAGGTCCTTCTGACTTCAGGGCTGGTACTCTACACACTGCGCCCCTTATTTTTCTAAATGCATGCACATTCACCACAATTGCAAAATCTTGTGTATCAAATTTTTCTCCCTCCTTTCTTCCCTCAGATAGCAAACAATCTAAAATAGATTAAACATGTACAATTCTTTTAAATGTATTTCTATATTTATCATGCTACACAAGAAAAATTCAGGTCAAAAGGGAAAAAAAATACAAGAAGGGGAAAAAAAAAACAACTATGGAAATAATAGGTGAAAAATACTATGCTCTGAAAGGTTCCCACTTTCACCATCTTCTGTTACTCTCTTCATTGCCAACCTTATTTCCATGGCTAAGGCACCATTACAAAATTTACCTATCCCAATGAATATCCCTAACCTTTATTCTGAGCCCTAGGCCTGTATCTTCAGCTGGGTGTCCCATCAGCACTCCAAAAACATGTCTAAGGCTAAGCTTTATTTGGCATATACAGCTCTTCAAAGTCTAACTCCCTTTCACCTTTCAATTCCTTATACCAATCTCCCTGACTACCTAGTGGCACTGGTCTCATGAATATTCCATGACAAAGATACTCCATTTGTTGGTTGTGGGCATTTTCTTTGGTTGGAAGAAAGACACATTTTTCTGCTTGAAATGCTATCGCTTCTTCCACTCCAGCTACTTAACTCGGTGCTCCCTCCTGACCTCCCTGATTTCCTATGTAACTCCAACTAAAATACCATCTTTTAATGGAAGATTTCTCCAACTTGGCTTACTTCTATTAATTATTTTATTTTTAATATTATATAACATATTATATATGATTAATATATATCATAATATATACATATAATATAAATTAATTGTTAAACAATTAATTAAGACAATTGATTGTTGTCTTCTCTACTAGATTGGGGGTATCTTCAATAGCTTTCATGAATAATAAATAATCAAAACTTTTCAATTCCATTAATTACTATAATCTCATATCCATCTCCTCTGTTACTCCCACCTAATGGTATGACCACCTGATTTGACCATTGAAAGACTCTTAATCCTATTCCTCTGAATCTCCACAACGGATAAAAATCCTCTATAGAGGTGATGGATATGGCAAAGAAGTCTACTCCAAGAGCTCATTTCAATGTTCCTTGGAGAATGCAAATGGGAGAGAAAACTTATAAACTTGATCATTATGGGAAAGGATTCATTTAAAGAATAAAATCCAATGTTTATCTGAGAATCTACCAAGGAGAAATGTATAAATGTGAACCGTATGGGAAAGGATTCAACTAATTGACAGAATGACTCACATCAGGGAGAGACCCTATAAATGTATCTGATGTGGCATTGGGCTTTGGAGAGCATGTCTCAGTGATTATCACAGTGTTCACCCTGGGGAGGAAAACTATAAATGTGATTAATGTGGTAAATGGTTCCTTTGGAATACTAACTTCAGTGATCATCAAAAAATCCACACAGGATGACATTTCCATCTTCTTCACCTTTCATATACAATGCAATCAATGTGAGAGAGGATTCAGCCAATGCTGAAATAATGCAAGGTGATGAACACACAACTGGTAGTTGAGGTTTGTTTTTGTTGTTCAGTGTGCCCATTTGTGACCCCATTTGGGATTTTCTTGGCAAAAATACTGAAGTGATTTACTATGCCCTTCTCTAGTGCATTTTACAAAACAAGAAATTGAGGCAAATAATGTTCAGTAATCTGCCCAGGATAACACACCTAATAAATGTATGAAGTCAGATTTCTATATATGATGAGGAGTCTTCCTGAGTATTGACTGTGACACCTAATTTTATTAGTTAAACTTATGGCAGGGTTGCTAAAATGTATATTCTCTGGAAACACTTGGGGTAATATAGTTTCTAGTCCTCTCACATTGATACATTAATACTCATAAGTTTTTAAGTCTGACACTAGAGCTTAGATTTCCTTCCTACTGTGTCTTACACATGACACATTTTCCCATCTCTAAGCTTTTCATTTCAGTTGCATCCGAAGCTATTTTTGGGCAAGCACCAACTGGTTTGTGAAAATGATTGTTAAGTTTTCAGTGTGAAGATTATATACTAGAAAGCTGCAAATTCTACAAATCAGGGCTTGGTTTATTGTTTTGTGGATTGTCTAGACTTAAGAGTTAATAATGCAGATTAATTCAAAGTATATTCTGTGTATATTTATGAGCAAATCCCTGCTTTTGTCTCTTAGAATTCTAGACTTCCTTTCAAAATTAAGCACAAATATTGACTTCTTCAAGAAGCCTTCCCCTATCCTGTCCAACTGCTAGGTACTAAGACACAGCCTATTAAAGCATGTATCTACATACTACTAAATAAATATTTTGTATTTACCCATTTGTTTACATGTTTTAACTTCTATTAGAATATAAGCTTTTTGAGAACAAGGGCCATTTTACTTTTGCCTTTGTATTCCCAAGGCTTAGGACAGTATCTGCCATAATAATAGTCACAATAAATGCTTATTATCTGATTTATTGGCTGACTGATTACCTAAAGCCTTAATAAAGTCAATGTGGTGGAAGAGATTGTCATCAATGTTAAACCCTAGGTGGTAGAAAGTAGCATGATAAAAATAAAAATAACTTAAAAAAAGAAAGTAGCATGATACAGTAATTAAATTAATAAAAAATATGTTAAATATGCCATGGGAAATAAGTGTGGGTAGGCACTTTAGGACTTGTACATCCAGGGATTGGATGAATTGATTGAATTGGATTAAAGAGACAGAGCACTGAGTAAATAAGAAGTCTTAAATGATAGGATCCTAAGGATGGGCAGGCTCCTAATGGAAATATGAGGGATAAGAGTAAGGATGATTTTCCTAGTATCTTCCTCTACATCCAAAAATTTGGAGTTTAAACTTCAGTAAGGTCTTTGTACCTTAAATCCAATTTACTTGCATATATGACATCACATCCCTGATGTCATGGGATTCTTTGAGAACGAAGAACAAAAACCAACAACAATCTCATTACCTTTCACATTGAAGGTGCTCATTAAATATATTTTTAAATGGCTGAAAGGTATAGATAGCACACCAATTACCAAAAACAAATTAACTGAGGTTTAATTATTCTGTAAAAAATACTCCATCTTTTTTAAATGATAGATTTGATATATAAGAAAGTAAATTTATATTTTGTTTTAGGAAGTTAATCAGAAAACTAAAGATTGGGACTTATATGAGCAGACTTGCGGGGCTATTAACAAGGTGGTGTTGTAAATAGAACATTGGTCCTAGAGTCAGAAGGATCCAAGTTCAAGTCAGGCCTCATACACTTATTAGCTTTGTGATCTTGGGCAAGTCATTTAACCCTGTTTGCCTCAGTTTCATCATCTGTAAAATGAGCTGGAGAAGGAAATGGCAAAGAACTCCAGTATCTTTTTTTTTCTCTTTCTTTTTTTGCTGAAGCAGTTGGGGTTAAGTAACTTGCCTAGGGTCCCACAGCTAGGAAGTGTTAAGTGTCTGAGACCACATTTGAACTCAGGTCCTCCTGACTTCAGGACTGGTGCTTTAACCATTGTGTCATCTACTTGCCCCACTCTCTAGTATATTGCCCACAAAAACCCCAAATGGGGTCACAGAGTCTCAGACAGAACTGAAACAAACAACAAAAATGAGGAGACTTCAGAAACAACTTCTATACCAGAAAGTATAGGTATAATGTAGGAATATCAATCATTGAGTAAGGGAAGGGAAGGAAAAATTGGATTGTAAAAAAAAGATGCTCAAATTTAACAAACAAATTTTATCTTATCTGACTTTGGAAATGGTTCACATAGTTTTAAAATGGTCATTATCTACTCTAAACCTCTAACCCTAACTCCTTTGGAGGGGAAAATTAGCTATATATAAGAGGAAAAGGGATAAGAATGGATACTAGACTGGTGATTTCATTGGAATATAGAGTTCCTGAGTGAAGAAGCTTTTTTTTTTTAACGCCAACTGGCATCTTTCTTTGCAATTTCTAGTCTTAGATATTCACCTAAATAACTGAGAGTTTAAGTCACTTTTACTTCCTAGCCAATATGTCTCAGGAATTGGACTCCAGTGCAGGCTTTCTGTCTTTGAGGGTAGTTCTCTATGGACTATGCCACATGATATCACAAGGATCATTACAAACACAACAATAATGATATTTCTATGGTATCTTAAGGAGAATGAGGTGGTTCAGTGGGTATAGCATTGGGCTTGGAATCAGGTAGATTAATACTCCTGAATTAAAATCTAGACTCAGACCCTTATTAGCTGTGTGACCCTGAACAAGGCACTTTTACCCTGTCTGCCTCAGTTTTATTTTCTATAAAATGAGCTGGAGGAGGAAATGGAAAAATATTCCAGTATCTGCTAAGAAAACCTGAAGAGCCAGACATGATTGAAACAATTCAACAACAACAAAAAATATGATGCTTTAAAGTTTGCAAATAATTTTAAAATATTTTTATTTTTCCCCAGTTATATTTAAAACCATTTTTAAACATTTGCTTTTAAAACTTTGAATTCCAAATTTTCTCCCTCATCTCAATCCCTATCCCCCAATTAGGAAGCATATGTAAAGTTATACAAAATTGCAAATCATTTAAATTATATTTCTTCAGTTGAGGAAACTGAGCCTGAATCAGAGACATTAAGTCACTTGTTCCTGTTCACAAAGCTATTAAGTATTGGAGGCAGAATTGAAATTCTATGTCTACTATGTCACTGTCCCTTAACATAAATTTTAAGCCGAAGAAACTTTAAAGATTATTTACTTCAATCTCTTCACTTTACAGATCGGGAAACAGAATTCTCCTTCCTCTTTACACAAATTTTCCTAGTAACCTCATGATTACGTAGCTTCTTAGAAATAAAATTTTAAATTTTGGTATTTTTAAGGAGACATTCTTGAGGCAAGGTTAATAGGGAAGACTAAAATAATATATAAATTTTCAGGTCATTCAATGGGAATGGTATTTCCTGAACACATTTAGTGATATGGTACCTTAGAGGGTTGCAATTCAAAAAGAGAGCTACAAAATACAACTCTAGAGGTTTGAAATCAATAAACCAAAAAAAAAAAAAAAGTTAGGACACTCTGGGGGGAAATGGGAGAAATTAAGCCTTTATTCATATGAAAATATTTTTGTGTTATAAATATGTTTCATATATCCATTATTTCATATTTAATTTATTAAGAGGGGGAAATGTTGCTAGCTTTGAAATGTTCTTATGCAAGCACTTAGTCACAGGACTCTCAATGCAGCAGCTCCTAAGCACGGATTGAGAAAACTGGCTTGGACTGAAAAAAGAACTCAATTTCAATAGCACAAAAGCTATTTTTCCATCTAAGAATTGATACAATCTGGGAAGAAATGATCTCCACAGGAGGTTAGAAAAATCAGGCAGTATGTGCAAGCATGATTTCATTTCCTGTTATAAACAGTTAACAGTATATGCCTATTTCCAGTTAATGATTCCCTTTTAGCTTTTCCAGCATCGTTCTTGGATTCCAAATAAATGAATTCTTGGTGTTAAGAAGCAAGAGGCTTGCTTGTTTCTTCATGTCTCTATTAAAATCCTTTCACCAACTAAGAATGAGGTGCACACAAAAACCTCCACATGAGATGGAAATGAATAATCCCTGGTTAACAACACAACAGAAATACTTCCCAACAATGCCTGCAACATCTCTAAGGAGAGGGTTACACACAGGCTCATGATGTATCACAATTACAAATAATTATAGCAATGAATTCATTTAATCAATCAATTTCACCATTGGTGCGCTGGGGTGGACAGGGCATAAAACTCTACAGAGCCATCAATTGCTACTATTACGCCTGGCTGTCGGCCAGGAGTCCCCTGATCCATGTTAGTTAAATGCACATTAATCTGAATTTGGCAGTGTAATCAAGGACCTAACTGAACTGTGAAATTGAATTCTGCAGTGGAACATCATTTGACCATTTTATGCTAAAGCTGCAAAAAGGGGGGGAAGCAGGGGGAACAGGCAAGAATGAAATAGGAGAAAAAAACTGCCGCAGCATCAATTTGTCACCATGGGCTTTTGCACAGTGACAAGGAGTTTGTGGCAAAACTCTTCTCAGTCAAGGAGGAGTTCAGGGAAGAATATGTACTCTCAAGGGAAAGAACCAAAGCTCTTGGCTTTCTAGAATAATGGGCAAAGGGCAAACTACAGTTCATTTCATTTACAGAAATACTACAAAAGAAGGGTAGTGCCTTTCCAATTCTTGAATGAGGTGCTAAGAGATTCTTCTTGGGTCAGGTTATAATTACATTAATATTTATCACAAACAAAGAAAAGAAAAGCTGCAATGGTACCCATATACAGTACATAAAATCTAAATCAAACCTTAGATCAGAGTTTGCAATGATCTTTGCCATGGGCTCTTGGTAGTTATTAAACCATCACTACATCACACAAAAGAAAAACGTGCAATGTTGAGAAATACAGTCTTTGCAAATGAAAATAATATAGTTTGAGAATACCAAGGGAAACTACTAGCCTTGCTTCTCAAGAGTGAGAGTTAACCTCTGAATATGTTGGAGAAATGAATAAATTTCAATTGAAGATGATGTAAGTTTTTATCTACTCTATGCAATACTATCACTGCTAAGATAATGTCTGACAATTATGTCTTCCTTATGTGAATGTAGATTAAAAGGCTAACATATGATCATCAGTGTTTTCCACATGGTGGCCTTGAGTTTGTAGCTATGGAGCTATGGCCATTGTATGGAAAATTTGTCATTGTATGCCATTTTCTGTACTTGCTGCCTGGATTATACGTGTTCAGTCTGATAGAACAAGCTCTGTTTCATCTCTGCTTCTAGTCTCAGTTTGTATAATGGCTGATGTTTCTTCCTTAGGCCCAAATTCATTGTCTGAAAATTAGGTACTAGGAGCATAGATCAGAGTCCAGTGGTTACCGATAGTTTTCTCAAAACTACTTATATTCATTTCCATGCCTGAATGCCCTGGTTTTGCATCATTACTCCATTTGCTGCTGTACAGTGTTCACCAGTCTCAAAAACTTTGATGGCCAGGTGATAAAAGGACTTTGCATACTTTGGGCTTACACTTAATTTCAATTGGTTAGGTCATTATGGATTATTCCTGCCAATATGGAGTTTCTGATTGTGGACTCCATGATTTACTACCAGGGAACAACAGAAGTAAGCTCTACTCTTAAAATTACATGTATACAGTGAATATATTGATTGTAACTATCTTATTTGTAGATTACATATAATAGAACATATTATAATTCATAATAGAACACATAACAGAATAGGTTAAAGGCAAAGGGTTTTTTGCTTTCCCATGGCATAAAATAAATGACAAATTCAAACACAAAAAACTATGTAGGGTATGAGATGAATGAAGAAATAAGTGAATGGAGGAGTAATTTCTGAGTTAAGAAAGGGGTGTGTTTAGATAATTTTTCCTTTTTTATTGCTATATCCAATTATATCCCAAAGGGACTGCTTCACACTTACAAAATCCAAACTCTATTTGAGAGCAGGTCAACAGAGTATAAGAAGATTTGAAATGAAATCCATCAGGGCAGCAGGTGAACTAGGATGTGCTTTGCTTGCTTTAGTGGGTTGGTTCACCATCTCAGAAGATTATCCAAACATGTCTGTGACAATTTTAATATGAAAGCCTTTCATTACAGGAGTAGAGATCATGGTACTTTGAATTCATATCATTTTTTATACAGATGATGGGAGAGGGGACATACATGTAACAGCAGAAAGCAAATTTTATTTCAAAAGAACAATGACATTTAGAGGAAGATGTGTCAATTGATATGCAAATAAAATCTCTAAAGATTTTAGAGACTGCTGTAGATAACACAGCTAAATAATTTATTCAGATATTTTTATGGGCTTTAATGAACTAAAATTTAAAGGAACATGCAAAAGCTAGGCACACCTAAAAAATGTTAAATGCTTTTCCTTGTTTTTATTTATAATTTTCATGTAGTTTCAAGTTACATACGGCACATCAGATGCAGAACAGGAATCTTATTTGAATAAATAATCATATAGTAATATGCCTATGAAAGCAAAGTTCTCTTGAGATTGTCTGTAGATAGGAAAATACTGTTGGGGTTTTGAGATTGCTGATGAATCTGGGAATTGTGACTGCTGCATTGAACCATGAGTCATCACTATTATCAGTATATTAAAGTTGGGCAAGGCTCTTTCAAGTGATTTCTCTTCAAGGAGAAGGATGGTAAAAGAAGATTACATTGGGGAACACAATCAGGAGGGGTATGTGTGGGACACTGTGTCTCTCTTACTGTCTGGCTAATCAATCCTAGACAGGATTTTTTTTTATATTGTTTATAACACTCATAGAAATACTTGGTGTTCTGAATAACTAAACCTGTGGATGAAGGTTAAAATGATGATAGTTTAGTGGTGATTTCCACTGCTATCTTGCATATAGGAAATAATGAGGAATAAGATGGTGGTGATGTATTCTGGTAATCTTTAATATTATTTAATAATACATATTCTCCTTAGTGCTTAATACAGGAAAAGGCAAGAAGGGTCTTAACACTGAATTTCCCTCCTAAAAGAACTACCTTTGAGTTGGAAGTCATAACAGTAAAATACTATATAAAAACATGCTTTGAAGAAATGAAAAATATACAGTACAGATGTCCCATTCCCAACTGCCAAAGTGATAGCATGAAGTAGTAGATGCTATGTTGTATCTGAAGTCAGAAAGACAATTATTCTCATCCTGCTTCTAACAGTTATTAATTGCATGACTGTGGCAAAGTCACTCTCTAAGTTTCAATTCATTATGTGCATTATGAAGGACTTAATCTATAAAGTCCTTTCCAGCTTTATATCTTGGATCATATAATCCTATGAAAGATGTGTTCTGAGAAATAATGTGTTATATTTTTAAAAATTTTACCTATAAAAGAATAATATCAAGATAGCAATTGTCTCTGAACTGCTTATATCTGAATTCCTCTGAAAAAGATTAATGTGAGATAATAATAGTAGCACTAAGAATAATAACCAACATTCACATCTAATTTGATAAAAATGCTCTGAATTAAGTGTTGGACCATTTATAATTACCATTCTAGAATCAAAAAAAAATGAGACTCATAGAAATTAGTTGACTTATCAAGGACTACCCAGATAGTAAGAGTTAAAGGGTCATAATCCCTAGTCCTCCTAACTCTGTGTCTGGTAGTAATCCCAGAGAAATCAAAGGAATCAAATAAAAATGTAATTGGGAAATGTTTAACAACAACAAAAAAAGACATTATATCACAGATAATGTTAACTTGTAGTTTTCCAAGTCAATTTGAGATCCATAAGATGCCTTTTTATTTGATTTTGATACCATTGTCAATGTCACATAGTTTTTAAAGGAAAGTAGGTGACTTATCTGAGCCTCTATATCTTTAACATCCTTTGCTTGTTCCTGAGTAATCTGACTATAATAATGTAATGTGCTTCATTAATTCTTCTTAGCTAGCACAAAATTAAAAAATTCCTTACTCTTTCCCTAATTCATTTGTACAAATACTGACCCATTCTATATGTGAACATCCCAATCAGCAAAGATTTATTGGTGTTTCACTGTGTGCAGAGGGAAAGGTCTTCTAGTGTCCTCCCTCCCAAACTATTTTGTTTTTAACAAGGTAGTTGTATATATTTTCTGTCTGTGTTTATAAATAATTTTTATTAGAATGTGATTTCCTTGCATAGGGATTATTTTATCTATTATATTTCTACCCTTTATACTTTGTCTAGTTTCCTTTATACTTTGTCTAGTTTCTTACACACAACAGACATTTAATAAATGCAAAGAAAAGAAGGGGAAAAGGGAGAAAGGAAGGAAGGAAGGAAAGAAGTAGAGGAGAGAGGAAGGAAGGAATGAGAAGGAGGAAGGGAAGGCAATATCTGAGGAATAATTAGGATAGAACAACCATGGGTAGCATATGATCAGTACAAAATAAATGCTTATTGCCTGACTGATAGAAGCAGAACATCTGGCCCACACTATCTCTGAACTCCCTAAGACATGTAGGTGGACCTTCTTCACTCCTTCAATAAACTCAAAATCTCTAGTGTCCCATGACTTTGGTGCCCCTCAACTCTGGCCTTTGCCTCACAGACATATCTCTTTATATTATCCTGGGGTGGGGGACCATTGGTGAGCGTATGGTGGCTCAGGAAGGACTCTTGTGGTATGTTGCCCCTTTTCTAAGTGTGTTATACCAATGGACTGTCCTGTGGGCTGTCAACTGACAAACCATCAATTCAGTTTCCGTCATAAGAATTTCTAGCTATGATTCTGTTAGGATTGAGCAAAATGTTTGTACTTTAGCCTTTCCTTATTACAGGCAAATAGAATGTTATATTGGACATTCAGGAAAAAAAAAATTTGAGAAAATTATGACTGAAAAGTACTTCCCAATACGCCATTATGAAATATGACCTTCCATGGTAACAGTCATATGATACTTCGGCTCATTAAGAAGTCCCCTCTGGAAATTTCCATTTTAAACAAATTTTAATGTTGGTTATAATTCTAGCTAATTTTCAATAAAAGACTTATTTAGCATCTACTATGTGTCAGATTCTGTGAACCAGTCTCTCCTCTTGAAAAGAGTTAATATTCTATTGAGGGAAAATAACATGATCCTACATGCACAGAGAAAATGAAATATCAAATATATATAAAAATAAATGGCATAAAATTATAACATAACAAATAAAAACTCATAATAAAATAATTACTATGGAGAATACTAACAACTACAGGATTTAATATTCGCTCCCAACAAGATTTAGTATTTGAGTTGAACTTTGAAAGAAATTATAGAATTTAAGACGTAGAGGTGAAGAAGGAGTGTATCCTATGCATGAGGTACAGATTATGGAAAAGCATGGAGATAGAAGATGGATGGTTCTGTAGAAGAAATAGCAAGTGAGTCAGTTTAGGTGTAATATAGGAGAATAATGCAATAAACTTAGAAAAAGAGTCTGAAACCAGCTTGTAAAAAAGGTTTTAAATAAATAGCAAAGTATTTGCAAAAGTAATTCACTTTCTTGAGCAGGAAAGCAACAGGGACAGGAGCTTTGTTTTAGGAATATCAACTTGGCATTTAGGAAGAGGACCAGTTAGAAAGAAGGGAGACCAGAAGAAGGGAGTCAAATCAGGAAGTTACTGCAAGAATCCAGGTGAGGTGAGGGCTGTGGTTTTGAGAGTTGAAAGAAAAGCATAGATGTGAGTTAGTTGTGGAATTAGAATGGATGAGAGTTGGCAACTGATTGAATATGAGGGGTGAATGGGATGAATGGATGATGACACCAAAGTTGTAAACCACAATGCTCAAAAGGAGATATAATAAATTTAAAAAGAGAGGAAAATTTTATCAATTCTGGATTGTGAATAAATGCTGAAATTAAGTAGTATAGAGGAGTTGGTGATGTACAAATAATTTAGTGAAATAAATAGTTAAACATTATGCTAGGACAGGTATGACTGCATCTTGGGGAGCATGGGATACTTCTTTTTATCCATTGGGTTTTGAAATATTCCAGCACATTATAAGAGTTGCATCCCAGACATTGTTGTGGACACTCGACCAGCCTAGTTGCACATAATAAGTCAAAATAAGCCATTTAAAAATGCAAACTCTTTTTTTAAGGTCACTTTTGCTCATTTTAGTTGCTAGAGATTTGGAAAAGTCGAAATCAACTTATTATTCACCTCTTTGCCAGTTGGAAAACTACCCACTCCTAGTATTTTCAGTGAAGCAAAGCCAAACAAATTGCCCTGACCTCAATCTTTAAAGCAGAAAATTCTGTCCTATTAGTAGCTTGGTGGGGTTTTCTTGATTTCGTGTTTTCCTTTGGATTAGAATTCTGAACACATGCATTATTTTGAGTCTTTCTGAATGTCTAACTTTTTAATAAAACAATATTTTAACAGCAGACACTCCTTCCTTCTCCTTCCCTCCCACAGAAATCTCACATAAAACATGTAGCTCTCAGCTTCTAGACTTCATTGTTCTCAAATTAGAAGTGCAGCATTTATTTTAAATGAGAGGATTCTGTGATCTGAAGGCTGTACATCTTAAAAAATTAGCAGAAGAAAAATTAGCTTCGGCCTTCAACTGGCCTAGGATGGCATAATGTTATATGCAAGATCTCTTCATTTAAGAAGTTTTATTTAGGTAGAAAAAAGAAGAGAGAAGTGTGTCCTCTAAATATAACAAAGAATGATTCTATAATTGTCCTTCTCAACCTCTCCACCTTTACAAAATGAAGTCTTGGGTTTGTAGATACCTACCAAACTTGCAAAGCAATAGAATCTCTTATGTGATGTCAAGGGGCAGTGAAAAGCACACAGGTTAAGAGTGTGTATTACTTATAGTGATTGTTAAACCATTCAATTGTGTGATAAAATGAAAATTCAATAAAGATTTTTAATTAAAAGCCTAAGTGCTAGAAACTACTCCCTCTTTCATTGTTTTATTGTTGTTGTTGTTACTAAAGGGAAAAAAGGCTATTGTTACCATATAGTTACCATATTTCTAATTTCAACTTAATTAAGTACTGTTCATCTTGACAGACACTTTGAACACAAATTGGGTGCAGAAGTTTGGGGAGGGAGAGCAAGGAGAGTGACGGCTGCCCCATTACCTTTGGAACGCAGGAGGTGGTTTCTGAGAGGCGAGGGTAGGTGTACGAGCTGTACGAGTGTCCCTGCTGGTGCGACTTAAATGCACTTGCTCCGTATGTCATGGCGGGTTCCTGGAGCCCTGAGCCTGATCTGGACCGCTGCCGCATGGCTGGCTGAGGGCTGGTCTGGTTGATGTACGAAGACTTGGGTCTCTTATCATAATCATCCATGCTCGGCCTCCATTCGCTTTCACTGTACACCAGGCTTTCTTTTGAACTGGCCCTTGCAGTCCTAGAGGGAGTTAATTGAAAGGGATCTCGGTAATCTAGAGGGGACGCCGCAGACACCCGTTGATAGTCCCACTTGTAGCCGCCATATTCACTTGGTTTACTTAGCATCTCCATGTGGGTGTGATAATCTGCAGGAATTCGGGACATATCTGATTTCAAAGCCTGCATGTCAGAATAATAAGCGTCGCTAGATTTCATTTTCATTGAATGGCCATTTTGCTTGGTTGTATGGCTGCTTTTATAATACCGATCCAGATCCTCTCCATAGAGCCCCTTTTCTCTGTACTTCTCCGTCAGGTAGTCAGTGGTATTATCAGATTCACTGGAGTACTGCGAGAACGTGACGAAACCATTTTCTTCTGAATGTCCCTTGGCATGCTTGGAGGTTTTTCCCTGATGAGGAGTAGGAGGACTTTCTTTCCTTAGGGAATTGGAACGAGTCACAGAGATATTGTCAAATTCTTCTAGCAAGCCGTTGATCGAAGTTTCCTTGCAGGGCTTGTTTCCTCTGACAATTGTCTGGAAAGATAAAAAGAAATAATTTTTGAAAAACACCTTGACATTTGTGCATTCAAATTAAAACAAATACAAAACCAGGCAAATAATCTCTCCAAACCACTACTCTCCAAAGGAAAAAACCAACATCTCACTTTTGACCGGAAAAATATGACCACTAAAGAAATGTGTTTCTGGGTACATGAGACATAAGACTTAAAAACATCGGTTTTAGAGTCGAAAGGGACCTTAGTGATTATCCAGGTTAATTCCCTCATTTTATAGATGAGGACATTTAAACCCAGGTGGACTCTTACTCGAGACAACATAGATAATTAAAAGACCCAGGTGAGAATCAAACCCAACAAACATTTATGTATTAAATGATTTCAATGACATAATGGGAGGGAGCAGCAAAAAGTAACAATTTCAATTTGTCCAATTATTTCTCTTATTTATCTCAAAAATGAGATTAATTTCATCATATCTTCAATACTGTTTTTAAAATGCCAAATAGTTTATTTTATGCTAAATGATTGCTGATAATGATCATTACCTAAATAAGGTGCAAATTAACCCTCTATTTTCTCTTTGCCCCCACCAAACAAGTTAAAACAATCTAAAAATAGAGATAATTATCATTTTCACAACCCACAACTATAAGTGTCATTGGGAGACTTAAAAAAAAAAAAAGGTAAATATTACCTAATATATATATATATATATATATATATATATATATATACACACACACATATATATATATATATATATATATATATATATATATATATGCCTTTTTAGCTTTTTGCAAGAAAATATCTCCGAACTAGAACCCTAGATAGTGCAGATCTTTTGGAAACTGAAACGGGCTAACAACATGAAGATTTCCCAGTCTGATTAGTTCTATGATTAATTGTATTATCATATTAAAGAAATAACAGTCATGGCCAGACTTTCATGTTTGAATAGTAGTAAACATTATTAGGTAGAATAGGAAGAAGATAGATTATGACTGGAAACAAGTAACGGATCTTCAACTGAAAACATTATTTGATGAGCATAAATCATAGAAATTGTAGAGGGCCTGAGCACTGGATAAGTATACTTGAAACAAGGTGTTAACTCAGTGAAACTGATGAGATAATGGTTATCTAGTTCACATGTATCTAGTATGATATGATACAATCCCTCTAGTTTGATATAATATATAACCACTCTAGATTGGCTTATACTCACTATATTGTAATAATGTAATTGTAATAGAGTATTTAAGGGCTGAGAGAACTGGGGACAATGTCAGACTCAGACTGAGACTGATTGACTGTCAGACTGTCAGATTGCTAGAGGACATTGGGTCAGACTGAGACTGGGTCAGACTACGACAGACACTGGTTGTGGAGGAGACAATAAATACTTTGGATTCTATTCTTGTCCCTCCTTGTTGTGGGACCAAGGGCCTTCTAGAGGGTCTCCAGAAAGCTAGACCAGACATGACAAGAAATAACTAATACAAAAAGAGAAACAGCAAAAACCATTTACAAAGGCAGTCAGCAGCAATTTGACAATAACAAGGTTTGCAGCATACTACTATGGGGGAGGATGAAAGAACAAAAGGACAAAGGAGAAATGCAACTGAGATTAAGTTACAGATTTTCATGGCTGGAGGAGAAAAAATATCTGAGGAACTATCAATGGTTTAAAATAATGTGATATCCACATAGTGAAACTTAAAAACATTGTCAAGTTGGTGATTGTGATTTGTTTGTTGTTGTTTTAATTAGTTGTTTCCACACTTAACTGATAGGGACAAGAGAACAGCACTTTTCATATTGGGCTAAATTCCAACCACACATTAGAAAAAATGTTTCCTCTGAACAAGGGGCAGGTGAAAGAGTAAAAGGAAAAGCTCTACTATATGTCAAGTACTTTTCTAACTGCTGGAAATGTTAAGGGAAGAAAGGACTGTGAAATAAAAGGTAACATAAAAAATTAAAAGAAAGAGCCAAGTATAGGAAATGATTACACATGGAAAAGATTCTGGAATTGTATGAGTGAGGCAGAATTACAGGGTAAGAAACCAACAATAAGATTCCACATTGGAGTGCTTGGGATTATTTTATATCAGAAAAAAGTATTGGTTCAAACCAAGAAAAGTAGGCAGAGCTTCAAAGCAGAAAGTAAATAAAGAGTCCCAAGGGCAGGATAAAGGAACACAATAATAATAATATGGGTGGGGAACATAAGGAATAGTATGAACACTTTGACAATTCAAGGCTGTGTCTGGTCTAACCATAGCTTTCCTATACCTATATGCAGCAGAAAATATATTAGGGTAGGAATGGTTCTGAGGCTGAAGGTGTAGACTTGGCAAGTATCCACACTGACCTGGACAAGAAGACAAGTCAGGAATAATTTTGACCCTCATAAAGACAATTTTGCTTTCTCTCTCATATTTTTCTACTAAAGTATCCTATGCAAAGATTATATTCTGCAGCTCATATTTCACAAGGGAGTTTGATAAAGGAAATTGATAAATTCATCTTTGTCTATAGCAATCACTTTTGTTTTTACAATAAACACAATTACAAGTTCCTTTAAAGACTGAGAATATTTTAATATTAGCTATGGCAATCAAGGAATCTAGCAATTTGATGTGCTAATGAATAATTAAAATACACACCTCTAATCCCTATTAATTTATGTTCATTACTCCCTTCAGGAGATAGCTTAAAATCCTCCTCCCCCAGGAAACTTTCTCACATTTGTCCCCTACACTTTAGGTTGCTTCAAAGACTCATAGGATTTTATCTTTGATTTGCCTTCAGGGGTATGTTGATCGTAATTGTTCCTACGTCACTCATTTCACAAAAAAAAAAAAAAAAAAATGTCCTACAGCAATGCTTCACTATATTATGGAAGTGACCCTCTGGTTTTGAGGGCTGTGCCTGGTTAATGAACTTAGATGCATTATATAAAGAATTACAACCTAAAGAAATATATTTAGCTTAAACTAGATGAAAAATCACAACAATTTTCCTTGATGATTCAAAAGATATTTTGGAGTTTAACAATAGGTACTTAGGAATTTTACAGACATTCATCATTATTATTCATTATTAATAATAAGAGTATGCTAATATCAATACAGCACTTTATATATATATATATATATATATATATATATATATATATTCTTATCTTGATCTTCATAATCATGCTATGAAATAGATGCTATTATTATATCTCTTTTTTAAGATGAGGAAATTTGGAGATTAAGTGATCTGTCAAGTCATATAAATAGGAAGTATATAATGAAGCAATATTTGAACTCAGGTGTTCCAAATTCCAGGTTCAGAAGCCTACCTATAACATACCAAGCTCCCATCATTCCTAAATTCCACATGAAGGTGTAACAGTATTGGCAATTAGGTTGCATTTTTCAAGGTTACTCTGCAACCTTCTTATAAAATTTCTGATAAAGGTTTATTTACCCAAAATATCTATTTTATGTACAAACAAAATTTATTCTGTGCATAACATATCTAGAAGAGTAATTAATAACAGCTATCAGATAAACCAACCAGCTTTTCCCCTTTTCTTTTATGAGATAGCCAATTTAGGGAGGGAAGGAAAAGTGTTAATTCACAAGATTCTTAACCATATGAACATCTGTGATGGGTAGATATAGTCCTAAGGAATGTAAATAGGAGAAAAAGGAGAAACTTCCTGGGATAAGCTTCACTTAAAGTTCCTACAGGAGTAGGAACCTGCATAGTGCCTTTTTAAAAATCCAGAAACTCATAAAACAATTTTAAAATGCTTGTAAACTAGCTTTTTTTCAACATATTACTTTGATGATTGGCTTCTAGTCAATATAGCAGATAAAGGAAAGGAGTACTTCAGAGCAGCTATTTAAACAACAGGACAAGGAGAAGGCGCCTTAAGAACCTCATCTTCCAAATCATTAAGAATAAAGAGCTAGTTAGAAAGAGCATATATAAACTAAAATAATATAATAATATATATTATATAATATAGTATATATATAATATAAATATATATAATAAATACAATGCATATAATAAATATATATATAATATAATAATTTATTGTATTGTATAGGATAATATAACAATTTCACATATTTCCACATATTGTACAGGCACTTAACATGAACATAGGTACACACAAATTTTATATTTATTGTATTATGTTTATATATACACATATGTGTGTATGTGTGTATATATACACACATACACACATGTATGTGTGCACACATGTGTAGATACTTATATGTATTCTTTACCTACTAGTTGCAGAACACCATCTTAGACCAAAGTTTAGATAAGGCAAGGTACCTGACTTTGAGGAACTGACAGTATAGTATCAAAATAAGAACCCTCTCATTGGAGTGAATACAGTCAAATATTTTTTTGTAAAGTTTTTTTTTATATTTCAGATATTTCAAGTATCCAAAATAGGTTAGACACAATATATCACATTGATCAGAATGATGGGAGGAGAAAGATGAGGGCACAGCTGTGTTCCAACCTAGTGCTAAAAGTATGCTTTTTCTATATCTGATTTATTTCTTACATGCTTAAAAAGCAAATCTACCAGGCACATTAATACACTGTATAAGGACCGCTGGATGAACTCTGCCTATTAAATTGGAATGACAGAATAATTTAGGAAAATAGGATTATCTGTAAACAACTCAGTGACAAAGACCAAGGGAAATATAGAAAGTACTATTATTCTGCATCTGATTCTCATTATCAAGGAATAGCTAGTTTCTAGATGCAAATGATGAAATATTTGGAGAGGAGGAGGAAGTGATCTCATTCTGCCTTAAAAATTGTCATAAAAAATTTGTCAATAGTCCAATCTTCACCCCAGATTTTAGAAGAGCAAATTTCAGAATGTTCAGAGAAAGGATAGGTTGACCTAGAATACTACTTTAGTTTTACTTTTTTAATTAGCAAAAGTTCGTTCCCCTACCTCTCATACCTCCTTTACAATATTGGAGGAAAAAAAAAGATAAAAAAAAAAAAAAAAAGATTTGTTGTTTATATAAATATCTGTTTCCTCTATTTGTTCTTTTCTGCTCTTCACTAAGAAAAATCCTAACTTTAAAAGTTAATTAGGATACTTTGAAAATTCACTCTTTAATTCTTATGAAAACTTATTGGAAATACATACAAGTTAACCAGTGCTTGTGTTACAAAAATGTTCATAAGACAACAGCATTTTGTACTAGTAAAATACCTTTTCTCTCACTAATTGAGCTGTAAAAGCTCTCAATCAATGGAATGAAAAGCAATAATTTTACTATAACATATAATTTGGTGTGTAAAAAAATCTAACAGTGGTCCTCAAACTTTTTAAATAGGGGGCCAGTTCACTGTCCCTCAGACTGTTGGAGGGCCTGACTATGGTAAAAACAAAAGCTCACACTCTGTCTCCGCCCTTCAGCCCATTTGCCATACATAACCATAGCCGCATAAACATCCTCAGCAGGCCACATATGGCCCACAGGCCGTATGTAGTGTGAGAACACCTATATAAGGACCTCTCCATGAAATCCGCCCATTAAGCTGGAATGATAGAATAATTAAGGAATTTAGAGCATCTGTAAAGAAATAGATGATAAAAACAAAGGGAAAAAAGATTTGTATGAGATCACAAATATAGATGATGATGATTATTTAAAACAATTCCAGCATAAGGGCTAAAAGTCAGTTTCAACACAAACTGAGTGCCTGAATTTAATAATTTATCTGGAAATATTACTCAATATTTCTGGAAAAAATTCAATAACTGCATTGCTCCATGTACTGTTGAAAATTCTCATTGTGATCAATTTTAAAAAGCAGTCAATTAGCAATCAGATATTAAATGATGATTACATTCCAGGTCTTCTGTTTGGAACTGGGAATATAAAGAAAAAGAAAACAGATCCTGACAGTTTTAGAGTATATGGAAGAGAATCTAAGTGGGTAAGGAACTAGTAGCTTCGAGTGCTGGGAAAGACATCTTAGAAAGAGACACTAGAGCTAAGGATTCTAAGCTTTGAAGCTAAGCATAAAAGAGGGAGTCAGGGGGATGGCATACATATCTGTGAGGAACAAAAACTGAATATGGCTAGGCTCGTGGATGGCAGGAAAAAGTGTATAGGAAAATGCAAAAGGAAGAAAAATATTTTAAATATTACACAGAAAAATCTGTTACTGATCACAGAGACAATACAGAAGCACTGGAGTTTGTTGAATGGGAGAATGGGGAGATTAATCAGATCCACATGGATCCACTTTGACAAGTGTGAATGGATAAAACTTGAGATAGAGAAATTAAGGTCATTTCAATTGTCTAGGTAAGAGGTAGTAAAGGTATGACACATAAGAGATGTTGTGGAAATTAAAATGACAAGATTTGGAGATTGATTAGAAATATGGGGTATAAGAGCAGATTTGAAAATGACTCTAAGGCTTTAAGCCTACAGGACTAGAAGGACGGTGATGTCCTTGACAAAAATAGAGAAATTAAGAAGTGAGATAAGTCTGGGGGGGGGGGGAATAATGAATTCTGCTTTGGACATGTATTTCAGATGCCTACATAAGGCATCCAATTTGAAATATCCAACAGGCAATTCATGATGGAGGACTGGAGTTCAGCAAAGATTTGATATCAAGATCCAGGAATCTTTGCCTAGAGGATGAATCCATGAGAATTGGTAAGATGTTGAGAGGGTATAAGGAAGAAAGAGGAATGGGTCTAGAACAGAGCTTTGGAGGTGCCACCATAATTAATGATTATGATATGGAGGAAGATACAATGAAGGAAATTGAGTACTAGGTTCTGCTTCTCATAATATGTTTTTGAATGCATAAAATAAAATTCACAATATCATAAGGAGAAGTGCTTACATTGAAATATAACTTCAATTTATTTTTTTCAAAAAAGGAGTTAAAAATGTGTGCTTTAAGGCTCTAACTGTTGATCTCTGGTTCCATCATAAGAAAAATAGAAAAGCCAAGAGAGAGCTATATCATTAAAAGAGAGGACAAAGTATTCCAAAGGAATAAGCAATCAAAAAGTGTCAAAACATAGCTTTCTAGTTATCTTACAAATTACTTCCCCAACAAACTCCATGAGATAGCAAATTTTCTCTTCCTTACACATGGCAGTCCATCTCCTGGATGTCTCCAATGCCTGTAATATTGTCACTATATATACTTACTTACATAAATGTTTTTCTTTCCCATTAAAATGTAAACTCCTCAAGTCATTCCTCAAGTGACTGTTTTCACTTTTTCTTTGAATCCCCAATGCCCTTGGCACACAGCAAGTGGTTAAAAAATACTTTCTGATCCATTGAAATGCTTCAGTGATCAAGATAAAAATTGAGGCCTTTTAAATTAGCTTCTAGACCATGGTAACTTTGGAAAGAACAGCCTCCCCTGAATTGTGACATTATTAGCTACATTTCAGAGAGTTTAGAAAATTTTAAGAGCCAAAGGAGAAGCATCAAATGCAGATAGAGTCTTCAAAAAGTTGAGCTGAGACAGGGAGGAAAGAAAAAAGAAGGGCTGATTCAATTTAACCTTACACACATTTTTAAATTTTCATATGACTATATCTTGGAAACTGGCAAACACCTCAATCAGGATTTGTGCTATTGTTTAGACTTAAGAAAATTAATTGAGAAAATGTTAATAGTGCATGTTAAATCTAAAAATGTGTTCTCTATATGCTTTTTTAAATTCTTGTCCCCTCTCCCCCAGTTACTAGTTATTTAATTGTTAAAGTAATTAATTTAAATAGTTATTAAATAGTTATCAGTATACTTTTGAATACAGAATGGTATCAATAAGGAATCCTAGGATTAAGTGAAGTTTTGTTTTTTGTTTTAAGCATGGAGGAGATATGAATGTACTTGTGGGCAGCAGGGAAATAAATAGTAGATAGGAGGAAGTTAAAAATTTAGAAGGGAGAGATATTTATGTAGTCAATCTGTTGGCAAACACAGAAAGCAGATCAGATTAAGGATACATTTATGAAGTCTAGAATATAAAACAAACAGTTTTATTCTTTTCTTTATTATTTGGAAACATAATTCCCATTTCAAGGAAATTAAGCAAAATTTCCCTTTCAAGAGTTAAATTGATCATTTATTTCTAGAGCAGAAATGAAGTTAGGTTAAGTATCATTAAGTATTGAAAGATTTTCATGGGCAAAGTAAAATGTTACATTTGGCTGCTAGGCATTGGTCAATGCTGTCACATTTCTAATGAAATTGGACTCCCATGGAGCAGAATTAAGACTTTATCAAAGTCAATGTTGCTGACTTGGCTTTTCTCCCCCTACCATAAATGCCTCAGAGTGGTTTATTAAGAAAACCCATGTTGAGAGAGGCAAGCAAAGTCATATGAAAGAAATGTCATAGGTGTAAATGATGGAACCACAGATCAATAGTTTGAGCTACCAAGGCTTTAAAGCACACATTCTTAACTCCTTTTTTGAAAATATAAATTGAAGCTATGTTTCAATATAAGTGATTTTCCTTGTAATATTGTGAATTTTATTTTATGCATTCAACAACATTATTATGAGAAGCAGAATTAGGCAGAATAATAGTCAAAGTAGTCCATGGCACAAAATTGTTTGAAAATTCCTGCCTTAATACCCTTTGATCCAGCAGTGTTACTACTGGGCTTATATCCCAAAGAGATACTAAATGATGCCAAAATGTTTGTGGCAGCCCTTTTTGTAGTGGCCAGAAACTGGAAACTGAGTGGATGACCATCAGTTAGAGAATGGTTATTGTTCTGTAAGAAGTGACCAGCAGCATGAATACAGAGAGGCTTGGAGAGACTTACATGAACTGATGCTGGTGAAAAGAGCAGAACTAGGAGATCATTATACACTTCAACAATACTGTATGAGGATGTATTCTGATGGAAGTGGAAATCTTTGACAAAGAAAAGATCTAATCCAATTCCAATTGATCAATGATGGACAGAATCAGCTACACCCAGAGAAGGAACATTGGGAAATGAATGTGGACTACTTGCATTTTTGTTTTTCTTCCCAGGTTATTTTTACCTTCTGAATCCAATTCTTCTTGTTCAACAAGAGAAGTATACAGTTCTGCACACATATCTAGGATATACTATAACATATTTAATATATATAAGACTGCCTGCCATCTAGGGGAGGGAGTGGAGGGAGGGAAGGGAAAAGTCAGAACATAAGTTGAGTCCAAGGGATAATGTAAAAAAAATTACCCATGCTTATGTTCTGTCAATAAAAGGTTATAATAACAAAAAAGAAAATTCCTGCTTTAGAGATCATATAGGACAACCTCTTTATTTTGTAAAAGAAGCCGCCTTGAAGCCCAAAGGAAAACACAATGAAGGAAAACAAGGTCACAGAGATTATAAATGGCAAAGATAGGACTTGAAGCCAGGTATTTTGAATAGAAACCCAGAAGTTTTATCCTACTTCATTCAAACTGTGCTATGAAAAAATGTCTATATTCTTTAATCTCATTACTAACACCTTTTAATGCTCTGAATTTCAATTTAAATGTATTAATTATGCAAGTAAGTATTTCCTTTTCCCAAATGGTAATTACCATTTCCTGTTTATAATTACAATGATGTTATATTGGATATAAGAAATGTTTTAATATTAGTATTATTAAATGAAAAGCAGTCCTGATTTTTCCATTGACTTTGTATTATAGGTATTTTTCTTTGAGTTAATGGACTGTCAGAAGGCAAATGATTTTTTTGAAACTAACAAAATGGTGATGGTATTTTGAATCTGTAAGAACAAAGGTGGGACAATGCTTTCTGTTGTAAATAATGAAAATTTTAAAAATGTTGTATTCAAGCTTAACTAGCTTGAAAAGGGAAGACTTATTTGTCACCTTCAATACAGGCTGTTTATTAAAGCAGATTTATCAATGTAAAAGAATGTGAAGCTTTATATAGATCAATAAAAAGAGTATCAGTGAATTTTATGCCACAGAACTGCTGTGCGTTAAAAATCAATGAAAGTCAATCTATTTGAATTAGAGTGCACTACTTTGAACTAGTGGCTTTCATTTTCTTTCCATTGCTTTCTGGACAATTTCAGTGTTTGCTCTGGACTGCAGTGACAGCAGCCATATTTCATCGTGTTCCTTCAGTGTTCTGTCCTCTGGTGATAAGCTATAATGGATCTGTCTGTACGAACAGCTGTCTTCCCTTGTTCCCAAGGAGAGATGAAAAACCGTTTCTGCTTTCAAATACTGTATTAAACCTGACAATAATGAAGTGTGTAATTAACAGTTTTGCCCTAATAAGACCTTGCATTTATTGTCTTTAAAGTGATTGTACCTTATGTGATTTTTAAGAATGCTTTAAGGATCTATCCTTTGGGGCTATTTTTAATTTTTTTTAAGGAGTCATATTCACTATGATACAAACTATAGCCTCAGACTTTCATGTTAAGTCTATGCTTATGAACAGCTTGGATAAATTTCAGTTATATTTTAATTTCTTTTTATTAATGCATGTCACTGAAAGGGCCTAGGTGTAATGGGGGAAAAACAAAACAACAACAACAAAAAAACTAGATTTTTTTGAGAAATGGTATACTTGGAGCTTCTAATCAGGAAAGGTCGTGAATGACGGAAGAGTGAATTGGAGAAATTCACATGACCCCAGATGTGCCAGTTAATCTTTCTTAAAAAGCTATTTTCATGACTGACTCTTGGTAAAAGAAATTGAACAAGAGGCCTTTGGTTGTTGTGAGAAGTGGGAAAGAATACCACAATTCTTGCTCCTCAGACTGTCTAAGGTACTATTGAAAACAAAAACATTATAAAATATCAATTAAATGGAACTTCAAATATAAATTTAAATTAACAGGAATTTTTGCTGCCTTTTTCTTTTGGGAGAAAAGAGTAATCTCAAGAAAAAGCATAAAAATAAAACAAAATAAGTTGCCATCAAAGATTTGTCAGGCAGTAACCCTTGGCTAGGCCCAATCAATCTCTTATTCCCCAAATGTGCCAAATATTGACTGCAAGAATAAAGAATGAAGCTTGCAGAAGCACTAGAACATCCTTTACTCATCCGTGAAGAAATTAATTTATGCTAATATTCTCTACTTTCTAAGGCAAGAAAGAGAATTCATATTATTTATATGTCATTAAATATTTCATTAAAAGGGTTGAAAGCCACTTTCTCACCTACTACCTGCATTAAAAAGTTTAATAAGCTGAAAATTTGATTAATCAGGAGATGCTATGAAGTTTTGTATGTGAAATTGTTTTGATTTAATAAATACACTTATAAAATAATTGTTCCTGAATCATTTACACAGTGACTCTCTGTCAAATTAATTAGTTGTGGCCTATTTACATTGACAATGTGCAATGTAGCTAAATCCAGTCCATGATAGCTGATTAATTTAGCCAAAAATAATAGTCAGAATGTCTCTGTTTCTGAATATGAAGCTGGTTTGAAGGACTGGACAACTAAAAATATATTTGAAGTATATTATTGATTGAAATTTTTTTTGGTTATGATCTGGTTCCTCTGGAGACTGCTAAGCATACCAGTTTGTCCTAGCAGAAACATGAGAGAGGATTTAGGAACTGGACAAAGACAGGGCAGAAAGTGGGCAAAAGACAACAAAATTGGACATCTTTGTGGTAGCATAGGACTCTTTTCTATCTCACCATCAATCAATTATTTGCTAAATTACTCATTCAAGAAAGTGAATCAAGCGGGAGACCACTGTGGGTTTGAAACAAATGTCCGTCAGTGCAGCCTAGAGACACCAGGGCAAGAGCTTCACCTGAACCTGATCCAGGTGACGATACTAAGAGAATCCATCTTAAAAGAAGGTCTAGCAAGATTCTCACATTACAGGATAGCAATTAAAAAAAAACTACATTTAGGCTAAGTAATATTAATAAAAACAATAAAAAAGAGAGAGAAAAAAGGGAAGTAAGGAGACACAACCCAGTGTATGTGTGATTTCCATCAGAGATGTATTCATTGTCATTAGTGGGGCTATCCTATGATCTTAATAAAAGTGCTCATATCTTATAGTTAAAGGTTATATATTTGGATCTGAAAATGGGAAATAAACATGATGAGGTCCTAGGTAGCTAGATAGCCTTGAACAGAGAAAGCCTGAATTACTAAATACAATCTGAAAGAAGCAAACAGGAAGGAACACTGGGCAATCTGGGATCAAGTCTTATTTCTGAGACAAACCAGATGCTTATTGTAGGGCAAATCTCTCAATCTCTTATGTTTCTAAAACTCTGTAAGATACTAAATTTCAGAGCAGATATCAATATTCATTGGGCAAAAGTTTCTTTCCTGGGAATTCTAAAATTCTAAAATCATAGCTCTGA
Organism: Sminthopsis crassicaudata; assembly: GCF_048593235.1. Classification (NCBI taxonomy): domain Eukaryota; kingdom Metazoa; phylum Chordata; class Mammalia; order Dasyuromorphia; family Dasyuridae; genus Sminthopsis; species Sminthopsis crassicaudata. The sequence goes on along the minus strand of NC_133618.1, from coordinate 171,399,147 downwards.
TGCAAAACTATTGCTACATATGTAAGTGTGTGTGCTGAGGTTTTGGATAGCTAAGTGGACATTTATCTAGATAGCTGGAATTATGGTATACAAGCTGGAAGCCTAGCTAGTCCCTAAGGCAAACAGGCAGGAGCCCAGAAAGGATTATAAGTAGGCCTTTTTTATTTTGATTAGGCATTTTATTTAAGTATATCTTTATTATAGCTCCACCTCCAGTGGAGACCTCTGGTAGAATTGTTAGCTGAATTCTTTGCATGGGCAAAATTATCCTAACCTCCATTACTGCATCTAATTAGAAAGTCACTTTATGATTTCAACTCCTCGAGGTTATATTTCTGCTCTCAAAGACCTACTCTACTGTGATTCCATCCCAATTTCTTTCCCAATACTAAATTCCTTTAATCCCCCTTCTCCATTGACTCTTTTTTTGGGGAGTTAGTCTATTTGCTAAGCAACATAATAGCTAGTATCTATTAGGACCCTGACGTCCTTTTGGAGGTTAGTCTCCAAATTTTTATCTTTTTTTGGTATTTTTGCTTATGTAAAACCTTTTTAATTTTATGTAATCAAAACTGCCCATTTTGTATTTCATAACGTTCTCTTTGGTCATAATTTCTTCCCTTTTCCTTAGATCTGACAGGTAAAAAATCATGGCTTCTTTTTTGGGGAAAGAGAGAGACATAATAGGAATTAAGCCCAGGGTCACACATCTAGATAGCTTAATTTGAACTTGGGTCCTTATGACACCAGAGCCACTACTCTATCCATTGTGCCATCTAGCTGTCCCCAGTATCTTTGTATCTTTCCCAAGAAACTCCCCCAAAATCACAAAGACACGTCAAAGTGATTTAGCAATAGCAATTACTTCCCAGGATTGGTTTTTAAAAATAAGAAAATGAGATATTTGATGTTGTTATTATTAATTTTATTATAAATGAATTTTTTATATTTGAAAATTATAAAAAACGGGAGGGGGGGAGAGGGGGACCTTTTGCTCAACACTTTACAATGTGTCACAACACTGTAATCCTGTAAAGTAGGCCAGCATAATCCTCTCTTTAGCAAAAGAGGAAATTAAGGCATAGAATGATTAAATCTCTTGATTAGGGTCCCATTGCTGGGAGGTGGAATATTCAAATGATAGCCATCTCTCTCTAAGACCATGCACCATTGCATCCTGCTGAGTGCCCTGATGATACACATTAGTAGTGACTCACAAAAAGGACTAGAGACTAGGGAATCACAGTTCACTGACTTGATCTGAAGCTGGGAACTTGATTTATTCAATCTCTCCATGCTCCCTGCTAAGGAGCAATGTTCTGTTTCTTGCTCAAGTATTAGAATGTCTTGTCAAAATATAAAACAGAGAAAGAGACATAATTATTCATATCTGTCAAATGGTTGTGGGTGGACAGAGTTTGAGCTGTTCCAAGTCATGCTGGTGAGTCAGGGCAGAAAATTCAAGGCTGAAATCATAGCAAAACATCTTTCTTGAGATAAGGAGAAAACTCAGGTTTGGCTGATTAATATATGTCTATAAAATTATATAGATGCGCAGGCACACATATATGTGAGCCAAAGGATTGAACCAAAGTCCACTTATCCTGCTTAGCAGCTGCATGTAAGCTGGTACAAACAAATTTGGAAATAGTAAGAGTAACAAATCACTACCATTTTCATTAATTTTTATAGGCTTGCATATTTATAGATATATAGATATGGATAAATCAAATCTATATGTAAACATAACTAAAACATATATATATATATACATATCTATTTACATAGTATATTTAAAGTTTTTTCCAGCCATTTTCCTTGACTTTGTCCCTGAAGATTTTCATTATTTTGCTATAAAATTGATTCATTTGTTATATAAATTACTAAAAATACTCACATTTGTATGGTATGCTTATATGAGGTACTTTTTTCACAACAACTTGTTAAAAAACGGTCCCTTTATTATTGAAGGAATTGAAATTCAGAGACATTGAATAATTTGTTTTTATTCCTAGCTGCTTTCCTAGATTTCTGAAACTCATCTTCTTAAAAGATCACACTAACTGTGAAACAACTTCTCCTTAGAGCCTCTCTTTGGGCTGTCACCAAATACTTTATTAAAGAAGGGAGCCTAAGGCAGCCATTTCATCTTTCCCAACCTGCTGCAGCACTGTATCACCAAGTATCCTACCTCTGCTGTATTCTTTTAACTTCTTTTTATGTATTATTGTCACCAACTAGATTTTTAACTCCTTGAGGGCCAGGATTATACAGTGTACAGTATATAGTATACACTGACACATAGTGGTTATTTTGTTGTCCTTTATTCTTGAACAGGTCCATAGGGATGTGACTCTATTGGAGCCGGTGCACAGTATGCCTATTATGGCTGATCAGATCAATGTTCGCTCTGAAGGATCTAGCACAGGTTGAACACAAATAGTCCATATGAACATTTGGAATGGAGATGTCTCTAAATCTATGTTTCATATTTCTTCCGACCTATGCAATTTTGCTTCACCCATGGAGCACAGTACCTTCTTTGATGTGGGCACACCATACTGAGCATCCCTTTGTCAGGGACACCCCTATAACACAACTGATTTCAAAGTTATATAAATTCTCCATAAAATAGTCTTTTGTTCTTTCAAATAAAATTTGTTTTTTTTTCCTAATCCAATAAAATCATTATATAAATCAGTTTGGATCATTTTTTTTATTATTATTGCCCTTTCTTGTGAACTGATCCCATTGTTGTAGAGAGTAATTTAGAATTATGCCCAAAGACTTATTAAATTGCCTTTATCCTTTGGCTCAGCAATACTGGGTCTGTTTCCTAAGATTATCAGGGAAAAGACAGGAGAGAGCCTATATGTTCTAAAATATTTATAGCAGCTCCCTTTGTTGTGGCAAAGAACTGAGAAATGGCTAAACAAGTTGTGGTAATTGATCATGATAGAATACTACTGTGCTATAAGAAATGATGAACTTCATGATCTTAGAAAACACAGATTGAATTGCACAAAATAATGAAGAGTAAAATAAGCAGATCTAAGAGAACACTGTAAACAGTAACAGCAGTATTGTTTTAAGAGCAGCTTTGAGTGACTAAGTCATTCTGACTATTATAAATATCCAAATTAACTACAAAGGACCTATGAGGATGCTATTTGTATCCAGAAAAAGAACTGATAAATAGAAATATGTATAGAATTACTTTATAAACATACACACACATGCACATATATATATAGAGAAAGATATGTCTAATGGTAGCCATCTCTAGGGTGGGGGAGAAAAAAAGAAAAAAAAAGTCATGATACTTTAATATATATATTTAAAAGTAATAGCATGTTGTACATAACAGATTTGCAGTTTCATGTGCAATTATCCTTTTTCCCCCCTATTCTACTATGTTATGGAAATGTTTGTTTTACTTAGGTTTAGAATTAAATAAACCCACATAAGAAATAAAATGGTGTGGCAAGTAACACAAGAAATGTTTTAGAAGTTCTGAATACTGACAGTAAAACAGTAAAGAATCTATAGATTGCCATTAAGAAAGATTGTCACCGTATGAAATATGGAATCCAAATTTAACAATTCCAATAACGAATAGCAAAATTTGCAATCAGTTTAGATAAACAAGCAAAGTTCTTTCCAAGGGCAGTATGCTGGACATAGCTGTTACATGTAGGGAAGTATCTGTGAATCATAAGGTAGGCGATAACTATGCCATGTTCTATTTTCAGCCAATGGGATACCAACTGATTTTGGAAAGAAAAAACTTTTGGAACTTTTGGAAAATGAAGAAAAACAATGAAATCTTCTAAAGTTATGATATTATTCTTAGATTACATTGGTAGAACTAAATAGATGAGGCAATCTCACATGAAGGGAAATCCCCTTTACCCTAGCTAGTATTACAAGGACAGAGACATTGAGTGAACTTGAGACTTCCGTCATCCTAATGTGTCTTAACTGTGCACCTCGCAGTCTGTTGAATTCAAGTCCGAACCACTTAAGAGAAAGATCAGCAGATGTACTTTAGAGTTCCTAATTCAACCCTGAAACTCCAGGGTAGATGCTTTGCTAGCTCCTCTTGAGTGTGTCTGGGAGGTGAGCTGAGCTAGACTTTTTTGCTTGCCTACCAGCTCTTTGCCTATTCCCAAAATGATCAAGTTAGCAATGACATAAGTTTAACCAGCAGTACGCTGATTAATTTTATGCAATATGCTTTATATACCAGTTAAAGAAACAGATAATCATTATCTAAATGAATTAAAAAGAACCTGTAGTTTGGGGCTGAGCCAAAATCAGTATATATATAAAGTTACACTTAAAATCCCTAGGCTAAGGAAACACAATATTTCTCACAAAGGAGTAGAGTTTAGGAAGTGAGAGAGAGTTTTCTGAGAGTCAGAAAGAACTTGACTGTTTTCTCAGAACAACTTCTTTTACATGGAAGTGTGCATAGAAGGTAGCCAGGAGCATTTGATTGACAGCACTTGATCTTTATTACAGAAAAGGATCAAGTACTACTCATAGTACCTATATGAATTTCTGTACAGATAGCTAACTCTTTTAAAAATGCATTTATGTACTATACTTCTAAGCTATTTGTGACCCGATTGAGATAAATATGGATATAAAAAAGCTCTTATTTAATTATAAAATCATATTAATACATTCCTTTTTCATTATTAAATAGCCTAAAAGAACAAATGGGATCATTCAAGGACAAAATGCATAGTTTTGGTAGATGTAATCAGAGAAATGTCAATTATTATAAACAAATAAACCATAGCATGCAATAGTTTTAGAAACCCAACTTCTTCAGGAATTGCTGAAAATCTTGCAAGAAAAAAAAATGTGGGGACTGTAAAACAATTTACAACTGCATCATTTAGATTTTTAGATTTCAGAGCAGTTTCCAAATTGAGTTGCTATGACAACACAACCAATGTTTTATTATAATCATAGTTGTTTGAAATTTTGATGACATTTAAAAATCAAAAAAAAAATTACTGTTTCAGCAAACAGTTAAAAATTGCTGATGAGCAACATTAAATGTCAAAAATAATTATTATTTAATGGATTTTTGTAGACTGTTAAGAAACAGCAAATTTTCATTTCTGACCAACAGAATTTTACCTTAAGTACCTTACTTAAACCTTTTAATTAGTGTAAATGTTTTCAATACTGTCATTTTAGGAACTCTTTTTGTAAACAAACAGATAAAAGAACTCAACTTCTTCAAGGAATATGAATGTGAAAAAAAACAATAAATCTTAAAGCATCTCTTCCTCTTAAGTGGTAATTTTTTTTTCATCAAACTATCTGGAAAAAAGTATTCCTGTATAAATTATGTTACAAATACATAGTATTGTACTTCTATAAAGAGAGAGGAGGCACATTCTCATATATATTGTTTCTTAAGGGACAAACTCAATCATTATATTTAAAAAAGGATGCAGTTTCAATTGTTTTCTTGATGACATTTTTTCATGTATATTGTTGGAATCATTTTGTATGTTGTTTTTCTGGCTCTGCTTAATTCATTGTGCATCAGTTCATCAAAGGCTTCCAGTGTTTCTTTGTAAACTTTTACATATACTTCCTAACCTTTCTAGTCTTTTTATACTATGAACTTTCACTCTCTCCCACTTTCATGTACTCTGCAATCTAATCATAATGTCTTTCTTGCTGTTCTGGCAAGATACAGGCTTTTTCACTTGCTGTCCTCTAATCTTAAACTCTTTCCTTTCTCATGTCCTATTCCTAGCTTCTCTGATTTCCTTCAAATCTCTGATGAAGTACCACCTTTTTCAAGAAGCCTTTCTTAGTTCTTCATAATTTTGGTGCTTCCTTCTATTGATTTTCTCCCATTAAATAGCAATATTATTAAGTAATAGTTAAACTATATGAATAGGTACTACTAAACTCAATTTATTGATTTTTTCCTGAAGACCCCAAAAATATGCAGAGGCTCCTTACCATTTACCTAATCACTAACTGGTGATTAATTCTTGGGCTTTGATAATCTACAAAACAAAGAAACATAAAAAATAGTTCTCAGGTCTGTGCATCCTCTTCTACCTCTTCAGTGATGGTGGCATAGTAAAAAAGTTGCATAAAGAGAGTAAAAATCATACGATTCTTAGGCTGTTTATAAACTATAACTTTATTAATAAAAATTAAGATTCCAGTCAAACAGTCAAAAAGTGAATATTCTGGTGAAAAAAAAACCCTCTATTTCTAAGATAGAATCTTTTCTTCCATGTAGATGCTGAAATAATAGCATGGATTCTATCATCTTCAGATAATGTCAGAGAATGACACTTGCAAGGTCTGCTGCTTTTACAATGGGCTGCTCTGTAGGAGAGCTGCTAGATATGGATATGACTTAGAAACTCTCATGCTCCCAAGTCATGCTTATTGAGATTCCATAGTGAACTGAAGTCACTTAGATTTCTGGTCAGGAAAGTCTAAATTTTCATTCATTGTTATGTGAAATGTTCTCTTATCATTATTCACTGAATCTCCTTCTCCTAGTCTATTGGTTGCACATTTAACAATTAATCTGATCCATAAAGACATTTAAATGAGAACTTTGTCAAGTCAGTCAGTTGCAATCACAGTATCCTAGAATACAGCAGTAAATGTTTGAGGGCTTTCCTATTACCCCAATGTCAGGATCCTTTAGTACCATCATAGAATGATCCTGCAGTATCCCATCAACTTTAAAACTGCCACTAGTATCAATACTGGAGAACTTTATCAGACAAACTTCTAATAATAATAATATTTTTCCCCAAAAAAAGTCCTGTGTACCACTTTGTCAAATGGTGGTGCTATGAAATACAGGATGACTTATCCACAATGTAACTAAACTAAAATAAATTAATCTTGTGCTTCACATAAACTTTCTTCTACTTAAAGCCAGTGTGACCCTGGACAAATCATTTATCATTTGTTTTTGTTTTTTTCCCCTCTGTTAAATGGGTAACATTTTTTCTTTTATTATTTTTTTATTTTCAAAACATATACATAGACAATTTTCAACATTCACCCTTGCAAAATCTTGTGTTCCATTTTTTTTTCTCTCCCTTTCCTCCACTGAAAGGAGGATATCCTCTCAAGGACAACTTACTGGGGAAATACAGTTCTTATAGGTTTTACTGGAAAGACATCAACTATATACCTGGTAATAAATTGTTTATCTGACATACAAAGTATAATCTAGTCGAGTCCGGAAAGGCTCATTACCAGGTTGTCCACAATGTGATAGTTTTGTTTTGTTTTTATTTATTTTTTTTGGTAAAAAGTATTTACAAAGACCATCTATTATTGTGGAAGGGTTGCAAGTTATTTCAGTGGAGGAAATTCTCACCATTTCAAAATCACAGATTCTCAAAGTATGCTTATTGGACTTCTTTTCCTCAAGAATGGATACGTGTGTGTGTACATATAAACACATTATATTTTTCTATATTTGCATTATGTAAATTATATTATACATATAATCATCAATATATATTCATATTTGTGTCTGCTTATGTGTGCATATAAAATCATCAGTTTTCTGGGGTCAACTTAGAACTTGTGTACATATTCGTGACTTCAGGAAAAACTGTATGAATGAAATACAAAATCTTAAACTATATTTTCTATGCTAGAACAGAATGTAAGGGAAGATGTCAGCCCCACTTTAACATCTCACATCTTTCCAAACTTTAATGTTCAAAATAAAACTGAAAGAGAAATGATTTTATTTATCTTCTCTGAGACAAAGTCAAGGTATACATATAGATTGACAGATATAAATTTCTATCAATCTATATGTAAATAGTCAAGGGATATATGTGTGTGTGTATATATATATATACATATATATATATATATATATGTATATATATATACATACACATACACATATATGTGTGGGTCTATATATATTACAGATATTCATACACATATATTTTATATCCACATGTATATATGTATCCATGTGTGTACACATGTATAAACATATCTAAACATATGTATAAAGATATATGTATATGCACATATGGATATAAAATATGTATATGTGTGTATGTGTATATAAATACATATATACACATTTTAAAAAGATGCATACAGAGGTATGCATAGATATAGAAATTATATTGAGGATTTATATGAGAGAATGAAAATATCTAATTTATAATACGGTACTGAACTACTTCTGGAATAATTTAGATTAGATTTGGTTTGCTGGACAGATCCACTTTCAACTATATTCTATTCAGTGGTAGATTGGTCCTGACACCCTTAATCAATTCAACTGTCCAGATGACAAGGCACACAAAACAGCTGCTCCTTAATCCTCTATTGCTTGTAATTGAAAAAGGAGTATAAAACAAAGAAAAGGGTAAATGTGATCATCATGGCATTCACAATGCACATACAAAACTAAAAAGAAAGGAAAACCTTTGCATGACTATGTAAGTGTTCCAATAGCATGAAAAATCTTAATATTCCACCAAAAGCAAAAGTGAGAAGTAGATGTTCCTTTAGAGCTATTTTGTTGTTATTGGGAACTAGGTTGTACAGTGATTAGGTGTTGGGCTAGGAGTCAGGAAAATATGAATTCAAATCCTTCTTCAACACAATGTATGTATAACGATGGTCAAGTCAATCTCTCTCAGACTATTTTTCTCATCTGTAAAATGAGGATAATAAGTGTATCTACAGCATATAGAGATAGTGTGGGTTCCAGATGACTGCAATAAATAGTTCATTGTAATAAACAAGACATATGAATTTATTGGTTTCCCAGTGTATATAAAAGTTCTGCTTAAATTATATTATAATCTATTAAATATGTAATAATATCATGTTAAAAAACCACAATGTACTATTCTTAATTAAAAATAGTTTATTGCTAAAAATGTTAAATATCATCTGAGGAGTCAATAAGTCATTAATCTTTTGGCTAGTGGAGCCTCCATATTTATGACTACTGACTGGTCAAGGTGATTGCTGCAGTTTGGAGTAACTGGCAATTTCTTAAAACAAAACAACAATTAATTTTACTTCATCCCTGACTTTTCCTTCCACTTGAACATTTAGAAGTCATTGTAAAGTTATTAATTCATCTAATTTCAGTATTATTGGGTATCAGGATATCAAAGAAGAGAGAGAAACACAGGAAACTGCCTGTCAATGGAGCAATCAGAATACACATAATATTTATCGATTAAATTTGCCATCTTGTATAGGTGCCCCCAAATAATTACAATAGTAATGTCTAATATAATTCATCATAGAACAATGACCTATATATTATAATATATAATACAATATAATGTATAATAATAATGCAAATGCTTGACATATAGTAGAATTATCAAAATGTGACAGAGACAAGAGGTGAGCACATGCTGTTGAAAAATGGCACTGATAGACTTGTTTGACACAGATTGATATAAATCTTCAATCTGTAAAAAAAAAAACAACAACAACAAAAAAAAACCAAACTTTTATTGTGAAGCACAATAAAGCAAAGCACAATACAACAAGGCATCCTTGTTGTAAAGAGTTACTGTGACGCTCAAATGAGAATATCAGCAAACCATTTTGTAAACCTTACAGCATTAGATAAATTCTAGCTATGATGGAGTCACTTAGGATAAGTTGCCCATAAAGTACATGGGTAATGACAGATAATTTTGTGCTCTTCCATTATTCTGACCTATTTTAATCTCTATATCAAGTAGTTGATGCTCACAGCTTCTAATTGGATAAATAATCTGGCTAATTGAAATAGCCCATGGATCCTTTTTTCCTGAATGCCTCAGAGGACAAAATTTCTGGTCCTAATAAAGAAGTTTCACCTTAACCTTTGCCTCATCCTCTGAATCCTGGCATTGATAAGCAGCTCTAAGAACTCTTCAATCACATCGGGATCTGATTAGAAATGCCCTTTCTCATATGTGGCATTGAAAAGGGCAGAACTCTGGAGAAATATACTTGAAACAAGGTGTTAACTTAGTGGAATTAAGATAATGATTCTCTAGTTTACATGTACTTAGTATAGTTCTACAAGATTGAACCTATGATGATGTACTTATAATAGAGTATATAAGAGCCATCAAGGACTGTGAGAGACACATTCCATCTTTCTATCTCCCACCATCCTGGTGACTCTCCTGCCTTCCTAAACTTGAGAAACTGGTTCAGACTGGGAGACTGAAGGAGATAATAAAGAATTTGCCCTTTATCCCTGACTAGTCTCATGATGATTACTCAGCTAAAACCAAGGTTGGTCCCAAGACCTCCAGAAAGCTAACCAGAACCTTACATGGCATGAATCATGTCTTTTCCACCAAGCTATTTCTAGGATATAAAACTTCCCTAGCTTAATTTTAACTTTGGGTATGTACTTCTCCCACCATAAATCTCTTCCCACCATTGTGAGAGTTTCTTTTATTTCTGGGAAAGGATCTTTATCTGTCTATACTGCCATAGAGTATATGGCTATGTTTTTGGGGACCCTGCTTGCTGTGCTACATAATAATAAAGATCTTATTTGCACTAACTTCCCTAGTAGCATCTCTTATAAATACCTGAAACCAGATCATTGCTTTAACCTGAGCCACGAGGCCAAATAAAACAAGTGAGAGTGTGAGTAGGGTGTGGGGAAACCAAAACACAAGAGACTCCTTGGACAAAAACGAAGGGAAAATGAGAAGAAATCTTTTCATTCAGACTCAGTTTTAAGGGTAGGAAAGCAAGAAAGATGCCTGAGTTGAGTATATGAGGATCTCAAATCTATGTATCAACATCTCATAGGAAAGATGAAAGTAAAGTGAGCCAAAATAAGATGATCTTCTCACATGAAATACTGTGAAAGAATCACAAAATGGAGATGAATAGTCTATGAGAGAAAAATTACCCAAGGGTGTGAAGAGAGTAATTAAAAAATTTTTTTCCCAGATGTGCTATTTGGTTTGGCCCTAGGTCTAACTGGCAATTTTAGGCAAGTCATTTAATCTTCATTAAGATGGCATTAAGAGGGATAGAGCATACAAAATGAGGCAAGTGATAGTTCTACTAATATATATAGTCTTCCCTGCTCAGATATCTGGAATATTATATTAAATTCTGTGTGTCCCATTTTAAAAAGAACATTGATAAATTGAAGAGAGTCCAGGATGGCAAAGTGAGTCAAGATCACAGTAAATGCAGATTAGTTATAGACAATGTGATGTGTACATTAGAGATGAAAAGATTAGGAATGGGAAGTAGGGAGAGAGTCTATCATAGGATATACCATGACACAGTTGTTTCGTCTGAGAATAGAGAAAAGAACTTGAAACAATGGGTAGCAGTGGCAACAAGAAAGACTTCATTTATATGTGAAGCATATTATCCACTAATTAGAATTATGCCAAAGTAGAATGTGATGTTGTTGAACTTGATGTGTTCCCTCTCATTCGAGGGCAGGCAAAGGTTGGATGATCACTCGTTAGGTATGTTATAAAAAAGATTCTGGCAAAGGTACAAATTAATTAGGTGACTTGCAGTCTCTTCCAGCTCTGAGATGTTGATACTTCTGTGCCTTAGTTTTCCCAGGGATAAACAAGAACACCTGCCATACATACCTCATAGAGCTGTTTTATGCATTGGTTGTAGAAATGTATGTGGATTTGCCCTGCAAGAATAAAGCACCACAAACATATCAGACATGATAATAAAGTATGGATGGCTTCTTTAAAACATATATCAAGAGGCAAAAATAAATTTAAGGTTTAAAGTCAAAATGGATGCTATTAAAACTTTATTTTTGACTACTAAATTCTGAGAAATGCCAAAAAATTGGTTAGGTCAGTTTGCAATGTCATGTCTGTGAAACAAACCTGAAATCAGCATTTGATATTAGACAAATTAAATTCAAATGATGAATTTTGTCAGTAACAGTCAAATGTGATAGAACTGATTAGCTGGGCTAGTATTTTTAAAGATACCACATATGAATATGTTTCTAAGAGATTTCATGCTGCCATCTGGTGTTAAGAATGGATAGAATCAATACAGCTCTTTAAGAAGAGGGATCTGGAAGTCATTTTTCGTGTCCTTGACAAGGCAGAAGTCGTACCATTCAAAGAATCAGCCTGAATCAAATTTTGAAAAATGAGTAATGGGGCAGCTAGGTGGCACAGTGGATAGAGCACCAGCCTTTTATTCAGGAGGACCGGATTTCAAATCTGGTCTCAGATACTTAACACTTCCTGGCTGTGTGACCCTGGGCAAGTCACTTAACCCCAGCCTCAAAAAAAAAAAAATTATCTGTCATGTGCTTAGCAATGAGAAAGGAAAAGACAAGGAGAAGATGGCCCCTTGCTCAAGAACTGCAGTACAAAGAATGCTGGTATTGAAGTGAGAAAACCTGGGTTCAAATCATCGCTTTGCCTCTAACTCTCTGTGAAGTCTGGACATATAACTCAAGACCCTCTGGGCTAAATGACTTCTAAGATCTTGTCTAATCACAAGAGAGATCCAGCCTTCTAAGAGTACTTGAAACATTAGGCTGTTCTAAAGATCCATTACATTGTAGACATGGAATGGAATAGAATGAATACAGTAATGTAATAAAGACAGTCTTTTGAGGTTGGTAGAAACAGATAAAAAGTTGAATGGCAAGGTCCCTACCAACAAGGACCTTGCAACCTAAGAGGTAGAATGATGAGATATTCATTTATCAATCAATTAGCATTCATTAAGTCTACTAGTTGGTGGCCACGGGGGATATATAGAATGTATAAAATATTTGCCATTATGTAGAAATATAAGTATTTTACAAGACACAAGTTTTATTCAAGGTAAAAATGATAGATTCCTAGGAGAGCCAGTCAAGGTGCTGTGTTTGAGAAGGAAGAGATCACTTTTGATGGCATTAAGGAAGAGGAAGTAGGGCAAGTTACGTTAGGGAAAGCCACTTGGAAGAAATAGAATCTGAGATGGCTCTTGAAGAAAAAGACTTTTAAGGGCAATAATGCAGGATGGTATGAGCAAAAGCAAAGAGATGAGAGAAGCTAAGATGATAACAAATGACAGACAGTTGAATAGTCTACCTGGAATGAATAAGATGACCTAAGGCTGAAGTTGGAACTTTATTTACTGGCCAATAGGGACTGACTTGAATGGAGGTATAATGTGATTTAATACACACACTAACATGCTGGAAAGTTTAACAAGCAGTTTTGAAGGATATTCTTAGAGACAATTCAGGAAGATCATTTAAAAGACTTACAATGGAATGGGAAAAAAAGAGATGAGCATAATTTGGGTTATGCTACTATATATGTGTGTATAAATAGATATATCATATATACTACTATATATGCTACTGTTACAGTAGAAATGAGGTGGAGTATGTGTATTGCACACACCTATTTCCAAAAGGAAAAGAAAGACGTTGGTTTATCTCTGATACTAATTCCTATAGCATCTCATACTCTTTGGACTCAAAAAGTATTCATCAAATTGAGCTGAATGACTAATAGGAAAATGATTAGTATATAGAGCTAGGGTTCAAATTATAATTAGCTTTCTGTATAGTCAGGCATTAGACAATTAAGAGTAAAGGTCAAAATCAATATCAACTTAGAAAAAAGGATAAAGATGAAAAGGAAAAAAAAATCAAGAATAATTGCAACAGCTTCAACCTGACCTATTCAAATGAATCACTGATCATGAAAAATGAGAAATGGAAAAAGATTTGTAATCATTTCCTCTAAAACTTAACTCATATAAACACTACCTACAATAAGGAAATCTAGAAAACACCAATCTAGAAACCACTTTATCCAGTAAAAATAAAATCTTCTCTCTGAAGACATATACATGACTGCCAAAAGTTTAAAATATAATCTCTTCCCCTCAAAAACAAAAACCAACCCACAGGGGGATGATGGAAGATTACAAGCAAGATCCATTCATTAAGTAGTGAAAAGCAGTGGAATTGAAAATAAGTCTATAGAAAATTTGGTATGAGACCTAACTGACCTCCATCATCTAATGATCACGAAAGAACAAAAACAAAAAATACAAAAATGGAACAGATTTTTTGAATTTTTCTATAATGATCAACTTTAAAATCATTAGTTATAGAGGAAAAACTTTATCTATATCATCCAGAAAAGATGCTGAATGCATCAAGTGACAGAGAGTAGTCCAGTTTATCTGGAATGAATAGGATGAGTTAAGGTTGGATAAACAGACTGAAGTCAGAATATGAATGTTGATTTACTAGGCAACAGGGAAGTACTGACTAGAATGGAAGTATAATGTGATTTAAGAGATTAGAATTCCTTTCAAACATGATCCAAGAGTATTCACAAATGAATGGACCAATAACTCAAATAGATAAACAACAAAATTGATGTAAAAATGCTTGTTTAAATAAGATGATTCAGGCCAGTCCAATGGTCTTGTGATAAAGACTATCTACATCCAGAGGGAGAATTGTGGGAACTGAGTGTGGATCAAAACATAGTATTTTCACTTTTTTTGTTGTTGTTTGCTGGCATTTTGTTTTCTCATTTTTTTCCTTTTTGATCTGATTTTTCTTGGGCAGAATGTTAACTATAAATGTTTACATACATTGGATTTAACATATATTTTATCATGTTTAACATATGTTATCATGTTAACATAAACATATCATGTTTAACAATGGATATTACTTGCCATCTAGGGGAGAGGGTGGGGAGAAATGGGGGAAATTGGAACACAAGGTTTTGCAACGGTTAATTTGAAAAATTACACATGCATATGTTTTTAAGATAAAAAAAAAAGCTTGAATAAAAAATGTCTTTTTAATTACAGAAAACTGAATATCTGCTTCATTGACCTGCTATACTGATATATTTATGATAGACAATGCAAATAGACCATGAACTGGGTTTAGAATTTAATAACAGGAACAGATAAAATTGAACTCCATATGAGAAACAGATTTTAATGAAACCAAGCTACTTCTTTATGCTATCTTCTTCTCCTCCTTCTTTAAAGCCCAAAGGCTGTTGAAACAATGTTATAAACCTGTGAATTCTATAATATCACAAAGAATCAAAATTGCAGATGAACAAAAAGGTAGTGAATTGGTTCACAGTGGGCTAAGCTGTCTTCTTATGCATGTAATCATATTTCCAATCATAATTTATGAATAAGAAGTGGCAGAAAAGAGAATATTGAGATGATTGGAAAATGAGGTGGGCCAGTAATAGCAACAATGAAGGATTACAGATTACACTGAGTGTGGCTCTAAATGCCTGCAAAATGTAAAAAAGACCTAGAGAAAGACTTTCAGCACATTAAATATTGATCTTTGGAGAAGATTCCAAGGGAGAATGTGGAAAAGAACTGATTAAATTGAGAATGTAAAACAGGATTATAATCTACACCAACATTTCTTACATTTTTCCCCACTTGCAACCCCTTTTTACCCAAGAAGTTTTTATCAATATATGTATATAAAATAGGCATACAAATCAAACAATTACTGATTATAAATCACAATTTCATGACCCCCACATTCAATTATGTGACTCCATATGGGGTCACAATCCACAGTTTAAGAAACTTTGATCTACCTTGATGGGGGATTATTCACCAAATATTGGCAAGATTCTTTCCTTCTATATTCTCACTCAAGCTTCTGATCACAGTGTAAGTTTTGGGCAAAAGAATTAATGTATCCTAAAGAAGCTTTGAAGCTAAAACTGAAATCACATATCTATTAATCTGTCAACTTGCTGATTAATTCAATAATTCCTAATGTATATCATAAAGTAAGAGCATGTGAATGTGGAAGGACTAAAGAATGTTTCCCTTTTATCTTAAAATATACTTTGCTTCTACTACATACTAGGGTAATGTACACAGAGATGGAACCATTATATATTTTCTTAGAGATCAGCATTGCTGAGAAAAATTACTGTGACCCTGATTTGCTTTTCTCATCTATAAAATGAAGGTAATAATAGTACCTTCCTTAGCAGAGTTGTGAGGATCAAGTGAGATAATATTTATGAAAGAGTTTATAAAGTACCTGACACATAGGAAATATTTAATGAATACTTGTTTTCCTTATTCCCATGGGTAGCTAAATCCTAGGGAAAGTACTGTAAAGACTGGGGTATCAGGTTGAGCAACAGTTTTGCCTGCCATTGCAAAGAAATGCTAATTGATGGTTGCAGGGGAATTATGAATGGGAGCCTTCCTAGAAAAATCTATTAAGAATGAGAAGGAATTAAAACTTAAAAATTTCCTTGTAGAGGAATTAAGAGTAGGAAATGAGGAAATCAAACTATCACTTTTTGCAGATGACATGATGGTATACTTAAAGAACCCCAAAGACTCTGCTAAAAAGCTATTAGAAATAATTCAGAATTTCAGCAAAGTGGTAGGATACAAAATAAATCCACATAAATCCTCAGCATTTTTATATATCACTAACAAAATGCAACAGCAAGAGATACAAAGAGAAATTCCATTCCAAACAAATGTTGAGAGTATAAAGTGTTTGGGAATCCATCTACTAAAGAAAAGTCAGGAATTATATGAGAAAAATTACAAAACACTTGCCACAAAAATAAAGTCAGATTTAAATAATTGGAAAGACATTCAGTGCTCTTGGATAGGCCGAGCGAATATAATAAAGACGACAATACTCCCCAAACTAATCTATTTATTTAGTGCTATACCAATCAGACTCCCAAAAAAACTATTTTAATGACCTAGAAAAAATAACAACAAAATTCATATGGAAGAATAAAAGGTCGAGAATTGCAAGGGAACTAATGAAAAAAAAAAAAACAACTCAGAGGAAGGTGGTCTAGGTGTACCTGATCTAAAGCTATATTATATAGCAGCAGTCACCAAAACCATTTGGTATTGGCTACGAAATAGACCGGTAGATCAGTGGAACAGATTAGATACAAAGGACAAAAAAGGGTACATCTATAGCAATCTAATCTTTGACAAACCCAAAGATACCAACATTAGGGATAAAAATTCATTATTTGGAAAAAACTGTTGGGAAAACTGGAAATTAGTATGGCAGAAATTAGATATGGATCCACACTTAACACCATATACCAAGATAAGATCAAAATGGGTCCATGATTTAGGCATAAAGAGGGAGATAATAAATAGATTAGAGGAACAGAGGATAATCTACCTCTCAGACTTGTGGAGGAGGAAGGAATTTATGACCAGAGGAGAACTAGAGATCATTATTGATCACAAAATAGAAGATTTTGATTACATCAAACTAAAAAGTTTCTGTACAAACAATACTAATGCAAACAAGATTAGAAGGGAAGTAACAAATTGGGAAAATATTTTTACAGTTAAAGGTTCTGATAAAGGTCTCATTTCCAAAATATATAGAGAACTGACCCTAATTTATAAGAAACCGAACCATTCTCCAATTGATAAATGGTCAAAGGATATGAACAGACAATTCTCAGATGAAGAAATTGAAACTATTTCCACTCACATGAAAGAGTGTTCCAAATCACTACTGATCAGAGAAATGCAAATTAAAACCACTCTGAGATACCACTACACACCTGTCAGATTGGCTAAGATGACAGGAACAAATAATGACAAATGTTGGAGGGGATGTGGGAAAACTGGGACACTGATACATTGTTGGTGGAGTTGTGAAAGAATCCAGCCATTCTGGAGAGCAATTTGGAACTATGCCCAAAAAGTTGTCAAACTGTGCATACCCTTTGACCCAGCAGTACTACTACTGGGCTTATATCCCAAAGAAATACTAAAGAGCGGAAAGAGACCTGTATGTGCCAAAATGTTTGTGGCAGCCCTTTTTGTTGTAGCTAGAAACTGGAAGATGAATGGATGTCCATCAGTTGGAGAATGGTTGGGTAAATTATGGTACATGAAGGTTATGGAATATTATTGCTCTGTAAGAAATGACCAGCAGGAGGAATACAGAGAGGCTTGGAGAGACTTACAGCAACTGATGCTGAGTGAAATGAGCAGAACCAGAAGATCACTGTACACTTCAACAACAATACTGTATGAGGATGTATTCTGATGGAAGTGGAAATCTTCAACATAAAGAAGATCCAACTCACTTCCAGTTGATCAATGATGGACAGAAATAACTACACCCAGAGATGGAACACTGGGAAGTGAATGTAAATTGTTAGCACTAATATCTGTCTGCCCAGGTTACTTATACCTTCGGAATCTAATGCTTATTGTGCAACAAGAAAATGGTATTTACACACATATATTGTATCTAGGTTATATTGTAACACATGTAAAATGTATGGGATTACCTGCCATCGGGGGGAGGGAGTACAGGGAGGGGGGTATAATTTGGAAAACTGAATATAAGGGATAATATTATAAAAAATATATATATATAATAAAAATTTTTTTAAAATTTCCTTGTAGTATACTATCTTCCTTAAATCTTTATATTCTGGTACAGAATATAGAATTGAAATCAGCAATATTGTCAATATTGAAGTCAGGGAGAACTGAATTCAAAATCCAGTTTCAGATAATTTAATGGCTAGGTAAGCCTGGGCAAGGCATTTCACTTCAGATTTCTCATCTGTAAGATGGAGAAAATAATAGCACCTATCTCCTGGGATTGTTATGAGGATCAAATGAATTGAGAGATGTAAAGTGCTTAACACAGTTCCTGACAGGGTAAGTGCCATATAAATGTTAGCTATTACTATCATTATTAATAATTACTATTATTCACTAAGGCACATAAGTATAGAGAGGTTATAGAGGGCAAGAATCAAGATGACTCTATAGCCACTTTTATGACAGCAGACACAGGTCTTTTGTCAAGAACTTTTACTCTTCTTCCTTTCTCTAGCTCCCTCCTTCTTCCTAGCAGTAAGGCAGAGCTACAACTTGTTTTTGTTTCTTTTTTTCTCAGAAATGAATTTCCTTGAGCTCGCCTCCTCCTTTATTATGCTCTACATTCCACCAAAGCAGGCCTTGTGAAAAGCAAGCAAGGGAAGATTGCTTCTTATAATATAATGTTTCCATCCTGGGATCATGGAGTTGATGATAAGCTCCTTATGTAGGAGATACCTTCAGAGGAAAAAATCTCACTATGTGAGTATTCTGTCATATCAGTCTGAGGGGAAAAAAACCTCATTCTGTCTTAGAAGTAGTTAAATGAACTCAGTATTAGGGGCAATGTCTTGTTTGTTATTAAGTACTTTTTATTAATGATTATATTGTATATATTCAGTATACAACATATGAGAAGATACTGGGACGCCAGACTACCTAAGTTGGACGGGGCTGCCACTTCAGGACCATGGACTTGCCAATGGCCTAACCTCCCCATACTTTTAAAGTTTCTTTGCCCATCCCTCATCCCCTGCCTTGTGATTGTTTCTAGTACCTTATAATTAGAATATTACCATTAGTCATCCTGACAAAGAGAATAACATAGTTTAGAAACAGACTGTAAGAAAAATCAGGCAAGTTGGTGGATTAATGATATTATCTATTAATTTGAATAAAATGCTTACTGCATTGATTAACATGTGAGTGAATACCTTCAATCATGGCTATACATGATTTCTTTTTGTTTATCTTTGCCCAACTTGATTTTAAAAATTGGTTTATAACCAGAAATAAAGAAATAACAATACTTAAGTATGCTAATCCATATGTGAATACTTCAGTATATCCGTGATTTCATCCATTTGGGTGCTCCATCCCCTGATACAGATTGCAATCTCCTCCACACTTTGGTAAAAGATCTAAATGAGATATTGTGGCTGAAAAGAAATAAGCACTCGGTGTTCCATACTCCAGTCATGAGCTCTTCCAAACTTAACTAGGATATTCCTCAGAATGACAGAGGCAAAAAACATGATGTGGTGGTTTAATGGAACGAGTACTGGATTTGGTGTCCGGGAACAAAACAAAGTTTCTCCTTAATAGTTGGGTGAATTTGGACAAGTCAATCACTTAATCCCACTGAGTCTGTAAAATAAAATGGTTAGACTAAACAATTTAATAGTAGTTTCTTTTTAAAAATAAAGTAATAGGGGCAGCTAGGTGGCACAGTGGATAGAGCACCAGCCCTGAAATCAAGAGGACCTGAGTTCAAATCTGGTCTCAGACACTTAACACTTCCTGGCTGTGTGACCCTGGGCAAGTCACTTAACCCCAGCCTCAGGAAAATAAATAAATAAAATAAAAAAATAATAATAATAAATGACCAGTATGATCGCTTTAGTGATCTAAGGCAATCCCAATAAACTTTGAATGGAAAACACCATCCAAATACAGAGAGAGAATTATGGAGACTAAAATGTAAATCAACACATGTCATGTTCACTTTTTTCTTTTTTCTTTTTCTCTTGTGGTTTTTGCCTTTTATTCTGATTTTTCTCTCTCAATATGATTCATAAGGAAATATGTACAAAATATATGTACACATATAACAAAAATTTTAGTTTTATATGTAACTGGGAAAAATGAAAAAAAAAATTTAAGTAATAAAATCTAAGAATACTTGGCTCATCTTCAAAACCTTGCCTATATTTTTCTCCTGCTATGTTAGTTTTTAAAAACCCATTGTCAATCCCTAGTCACAGTAAGGTATTACAGTGATACTTCAGTAAAGTACAGGCATCAATATCTGTTCTAATATTCTGAACTTACCTGATTTATTTGATTTACTGCCTATTTACTGGCTGTGGCATAGAACATTGATCACTGGATCATGGATTTTTTCGCCTCCAGCAAGTAATTTTCTTAAATATAAATTGTGAGACTCGGAAGAAATGATTTTAATGCCCATCCTGGAGTCTAAATCCATGATACTATATTGTTTTCTAAGTAAAAGCTGTTAACTTTCCTTATAAATTCCTCAGCATAAAAGCTGAAATCACTCATGAACACTAGGTGGCAGCTTTGCATTTTCCTTGATTTTCCAGCATGCCAAACAGAAGCAGTTTTAAAGCAGGAATGAGTCTTTAAGATAACAGAATCCAACTACCTCCATGTACAGATGAAGACTCTTTAGGAGCCATATCCTGCCCCCTTCTTTGTGGGTGTGTTTCAGACTCATTCTAGGTCTCTGTGTCTCTGTCTCTTTCATTCAAAGATCATCTCTAGGATGACTTACATATATGTCTGTCTATCTCTGTCTCTGTCTCTACTTGTCTCTCTTTCTCCCTCCCTCCCTTCCCTCCCTTACTCTCTCTGTCTTGTCTCTGTGTCTGTCTTTGTACCTCTCCCTCCCTCCCTTTCTTCCTCCTTCTCTCTCTCTCTCCCTCTCTTCCTTAATTTACTTCATTTTATGTCAAAGGTCTCAAGATCCTTCCAGTCACCAGCTGTTGAAGACTTCTCTCTCACTAATATTGCATATTCAAATATGATTCTCCCCAACATATGGTGCGTTATCCCCTTCTCTCCATTCATATATTCAGGACTTCTTCACCTCACACTGGACAATCACAACTGTCTCCACATAGTTTCCCTATATGCAGCCCTTTCTTTTCTCCAATCTTTCCTAATTTAGCTACAAATACACAGTTCCAGAGAATAGGTTTGACCATGACATATTTCTATTCAAAAATTTTCAATTCTCCATATTGATTTTAGGATAAAATATAAACTCTCTTTTTTGGCACCTAAAGCTCTTTAGGAGGTGGCTCCAACTTCTTTTTCCAGACTAATTTTGTATTATTTATCTTCATTTACTTTATGAGCTAATTAAAATGGTCATTCCTTATAAACAACATCCCAAAACTCTGTCTGCTGCTTTTGTATACGCTGGCCTTCAGGCCTTAAAATTCTCTCTTTTTTCAATTTTTCCTATTGGAATTGCTATTACTCTTCAAGATTCAGCTCAAGATTGATCTCTTTCAAGAGGTTTCCTGATACTCTCAGTTGTTACTGCCTACTCTGAAGTGGTATTGCATTTAATATATTAATAACATTATAATAAATATACATACATATGTGTGTATGTATACATACATATTTATATCTATAACAAAATTTTCTGTGAATATTTTGTTTTTGTTCAGTAGAATTTACATTCCTAGAAGAAGACACTGACCATTTTCTATTATTAATGTTTTTAAATACCTGTGCCTACTATAGTGTTTGGTACCTAGGAATCTCTAAATAAATACTGACTAAAATGAATTGGAATTAAGGTTCAGAAATATTATGAAAATTTCCGTAATGCACAGAGCTACTAAAAGGAAGGGTCAGGGCTGGAATACATATTTTTTTTGGATTTCAGGCCAAATATCCTCAATAGGAAACCATAATCCTCCTCCCCCCCCAAAAAAAAGAAAAAAGGACCAGAGTTAAGGGAAAAAAAGGTAAACATTTCCTTTTAAATAATATCAACTTACTTTAAGAATTTTCCAAAAATGCCATTAAACATATAGCTTAGGGCCTGAAGTAAGATTACATGACTCTGAGCAACAGTAAATCATACAATTAGGAGAAATATTAAAATAATTTTATATACCTTTTTTCCCTTAGTATTATACCGGGTTGTTCCCCCCACCCCCTCACCCCCACCTTTCCCAAATGCTATTTTGGCTACTAAACCAAAAGTGAGGAAGAATGTAATGTACCCAAAAGCCAGTAGATGTCAGTATACTTTGAAGATACATGCTCAAAAAATGGAAAATCAAAAGAAAGGACATCATTCAGGAAAACAGCAGGTGAATCTATAATCAACACAGCCAGACAAAAGTTCTGTAATATATTACATAACAGACTAAATGTATACCTTGTCTGTAGTGTACTTTGTAGAATTTATATTCCTAGAAGACAGCCTCTAAATGAATACAGACTAAATTGAATTGAAATTGAGGTTCAGAAATATTACGAGAGTTTCTCTAATGCACAGAACTACTTAAAGGGTTAGAATGCATATTTTTGGATATCAGGCCAAATATTCTTTACAGGAAACCATACCCCCCCAAAAGAAAAAAAAAGTACCCAAGGGGGGAAAAAGGTACACAAAGTTGATGATCACTGATTGAAGAGTGTCTATGCATAAGTGGTGATCCATGAATGTAATGAAATATTATTGGACTATGAAAAATGACAAATGTGATGAGTACAGAGAAAGAAAGGGCTTCATGAATTGATGCTGAGTGAAGCAGAATCAGGAAAAGAAGAAACTCAATGACTGCAATAATGTAATAGCAAAATAATCCTGTTTAATCATAATGACAAACTTGGTCTTAAAGAAGTTACATGAGAAGATACTGATTTCCCCTGTGTTAGAGATAGGGACTATACTTATGGAAAAGTACATATAATATCAAAAGTTTCTACTGTTTGCTTTTTCTCTCCTTTTAGGGAGTGGAGGATGGATCATTGGGGAATGTAATATAAAGACAAAAGAAAGATATTAATATTTCAGTCAAGAAGCATTTATTAAAAGCCTACTCTGTGCCAAGTACTGAGCTAAGTGCTGGAGGAACTGCAACTATTGTGTTTATTTTCCAAGTATGTTAAGACTCATTGGCTTAGTCTCATTTATCTGGGGCACGGTCTGATTTGAATGACTGAATTCTATGTATGGCACAGGTGACAAATTAAAAAGCATAATTTAGTTAGGAAAAGTTTAGATAAACTGACTCATGAGACCAATAACTAGAAGAGATTGAGAAAACCTAATAATATGTAACATTTATATAACAGTTTAGCATCTACAAAATAGTCTACTTATAACAAGTCCTTGATACCGGAGTACAACTATCCCATTTAACAAATGAATAAATTGAGGCCCAGCTATATGACAAAATCATATTACTAATATGTGGAAGAACACAGAATCTAGGACTTTCAAAAGTTTTCATTTGAGTGTTTGTTTGTTCTATTCTTTCAGGGATATGATACAAGCTAAGTTATGAAATAGATATCACAATAGGCAACCATGTTCTCAAAAAAAAAAAAAAAAGTTTCCAGTTTCATGCTTCTCAAAGCAAAAACCTTGTACAGGCCAGATCTTTGGATAGGCCAAGTATAACACTTTCTGTATTTCCTTAAAAGTGTATAAAAATGTACTGAGGAAGCTTGAGAATTAGACTTTGAGATGAAGGCCTATATAATTGAAATAAACAGAAAGTTATATATTTTTATTACAAAGTTTCACAATAGTGAAAAATCACAATTTTTTTTTCTATCTCCTAGTTATATCCTTCGCCTTTTCCCTTAGTGTGCTTTGTTTGGGCTTTTTGTGTGTGTTAGGGTAGGATGGAAGGGAGGTGAGGAAAAAGAGATGGATAAGGTTAAAGGAAGAAATCATTGAATAGGGAGGATCTATGAAAGTAGAGCATAGTAGTGTAAGGCACTGAGACCTAATGAACTTCTGATCCACTATGGGAATATTCTCTAAAACTTTCTAAAACATGGCTATTGAGCCTTTGCTTAAACACAACTCATCACTTTGTGAAGCAGCTGATTGCACTGTTAAATATATCTAAATGATGGAAAGATCTTCTCTATGCTAAACTCAAACCTCTTTTACTACACCTCCAAGTCAAAAGCAGCATAGTCAAGAACAAAAAAGGTTGGCCCAAAAGCCAGTCTTTCAAATATTTGGAGAAAACTGCTTCAGGATTCCTTTCCTCACCTCTGCCCCTTGTAAATCTCCTCTTCAAATTAAGCATTGGACTATTTGTTGTACAACATCACAAGTTGAACAATGTTTAAACAGACTGAAGGAAAGAAAAGCAGAATTGATGTTTTGTTGTATTTGAGAGCAGAATTTAAGGGACCAAAAGAAGTTTAACTTTCCTATTACCTCCCTGTGCCTGCAGGTATCCTTTGAACCCACTGCCACAATATTTAATAGAGCATATGCACAGGTTAATGACTTTTTGGCTTACGTTCAAATCACTTTCCAAAATGGCTAGACCAAACTTCATTTCTATCAAATTTCTATCAAATGTGCCTGTTTTCCTTTCTCTTCTCAAAAAAAAAAAAAAAAAATCCTTTTTCTTATCATCTCTTTTGATGCAATTTTCCATTTTAGTTTAGTCATGTTTTGTTCTTTTAAGTTACTGATTCTTTTTTTAAATAGCATTTTATTTTTCCAAATACATGCAAAGATAGTTTTCAACATTTACCTTTGCAAAGTCTTGTGTTCCACATTTTTCTCCCTCTTTACTCTCTCTCCTCCCTCCCCCTAAGATAACAAGCAATCTGATATAGGTTAAATATGTGCAATTCTTCTAAACATATTTCCAAATTCATCATCCTACACAAGAAAAATCAAATCAAAGGGGAATAAAAAATGTGAAAGAAAAGAAAACAAGCAAACACAACAAAAAAGGTGAAAATACTATGCTTAGATCCACATTCATTATCTCTAGATGTGGATGGCACTTTGTATCACAAGTGTATTGGAATTGCCTTGAATCATAATGTACCAATTCTTTAAGATTAAATTATTCTCCAATTGATTCTCCCTCTTTTCTTTAAAGTCCTTAATTGAATATATTTTTATTGCATTATAGTTAATAAAGGATATAATATTTTTGCTATCTTACTTGTTTGGATTTTCTAACCTAATACAGGATACATTTATGTAAAAAATATATATATATATATATATGTAATAGATAGATAGATAGAGATAGATAGATAGATAACCTTGCTGAAATGATTATTACTTCTGCTTTTTTTTGAGTTGACTAAAAGCATAATATAAATTTTACTTTGCCTTGTATTTTTACTCTATGAACCTTTATGTTTTGAGTATATAATATTTCTTGTATCAATATATTGTTAAATTCTGCTTTTTAAACCATTCAGCTATCCTCTTGTGTTTTGAGGGTGAATCTGTTCCCTTAAAATTTATGATTAATTGTAGATTTTCCTCCATAATATTCTTTCCTACTACTCCCTTTTTGGTTCCTTTCCAATTTTTAAAGAAGTAATGAGAAGAATATGCTTAAACTGAGTGATTCATTATTCAAATGGTCTGTTTCTTTTCCACTCCCTTCCCTCATTCAGTTCCTACTTGAACTGAATTCAAAACCCAACTAAACTTAAGCTTTTACTCTTTTATTCTTTCTTTTGAATCTCCCTTTTATCACCCATATTCTATTAGTTGTTTTTGTTGCTTATAATCTATTCCCGAGCAATTTTACCCTGCCCTCATTCCTGGAAGTTTTCCTTTTGAGGTTTCTTTTTAGAGATTAAACAGGGCATTCTGTTTTTATTTTGTCTTCTGGATCTAATAGATGTGGGCAGTTTTGTTACTACCTTAAAGATGGCATTCAGGCTTTTTCACTCATAATAGTTTTCAGGTGGTCAATGACTTTTAATTCTTTCTCCTTGACCCATTTTTAATCATTTTCGAATGGAGATATTTCTAATATTTTTCTATTTTCCAATATTTTGGTCTTGTTAATACACTATTTGTGATCATGAAGTCAATGATATTTAATTTCCAGGGAAGTGTTTTTAAATACAATTTACCATTTTATCTTCTACGCTATTGATTCTTCATTCAGGTCTTATCTTCATAACTTTAATTTCATTTATCCCTTATTTCAATTCCTCCAGGTATCCCTGTCACAAGTCTCTGTGGCTAAGTTTTTTTGTTTTTTTTTTTTGAAGTTTTGCACCTATTTGTTACAATATCATTCTATTCCTCTTGGTCAGTTGTTATGTATAGTGTCTTGTTTCTTTTTGTATCTCCAACTTCAGTACTTGATTTGGGGTTTAATGCCTCACTGATAGGAGTCCTGACCTCACTTTCCTTGGAAGACTTGTACTCAAAGCTTTGGTGGGCTTCTGTTTTCCTGCTCTGAGCTTTGTGGTTGGCTGTCTCAGAGAGTATTTGGTAAACACTCTCCCCCTTCCTCCTACGCCTCCCCCCCAGGCTTCTTTAGCAAGAACCTCATTTATTGTCTGAACCTATTTGTCACTTTTTTGTTCAGTCCTGTACCCAAGTGAACAGCTAGCTCCTCAACACCTTTCACATGGTTATCTCACCCAAACATCCAATTAATTATATTAATTAAGGTTTCATTAGCTGGTAGTACAGTGATATTCACCCTCATCTTTCTTGGAATTGAAATGGAATTCCAGTGGTTACTCTGCAGATATCTGACCCCATCATTAAAAACTTAAACATTTTGGAGCACACTCACGTCACCTACAAATGACCTAAAGTTCTCATGTTTTTGTCATTTCTTTTTCTTAGTTGTCTATATTATGTGTGCTGGATACAGCTGATTTTATGCTACACTATATAGCAGCCAGGAAGAAGATGCCAAGTCTATATAGATCTCCTTATGTACAATTAGGAATACAAATGGTTTCTAGATTTCATGGGCAATCATAACTGTTCGCTGGAAAGAATTGCTTCTGTTGCTAAGCTGGCAATGGGAAGATCAGCTGAAAAATTCCAAGAGCAAAAAACAAAACAAAACAAAACAACTTCAAATATTCACTCAACACAATTTTTCAAAAAATAACCTTTTCCCCCCAATATCATATTTTCTTGGCCTCTAATTTTATATTCTATTTAATTCAACTCAACAACCTTTATTGAGGGGAAGCTAGGTGGCACGGTGATTAGAACACCAGCCCTCAATTTAGGAGAACCTCAGTTTAAACCTGGCCTCAGATATTTAACACTTCCTGGCTGTGTGACCCTGGGCAAGTCACTTAACCCTAACTGCCTCAGGAAAAAAACAACCACCAAAAACAAAACAAAACAAAACAAAAACTTTTTTGAATTTTGAATGCTGTGGGTAAGTTCATTTACCTTGACAGTGTACTTTCCATGGATATACACTTAGATGATCAATGTTTGGGAGACTCCAAAAGAAAGTGTGGGAGAGAAGAGGTATTAGATTGCCTACTAAACTAAAGATCTACAGAGCAGTTGTGCTGACTTCAGTGTTGCACTCTTGCTAAACCTGAATAGTATACTAGGAAACTGGAGTGCTTCCATCTGAATTGTCTTAAGACAGGATAAGGTATTGATTAGATATTGACATCCCTATTTGAGCTGACATGCTAAGCATTCAGACTCTACTGCAGAGAGCACAACTTGGATAAACTAGTCATGTTGTTCAAATGACAAAAGTACATTTCCCTAAAAGACTATTTTACAGAGAAGTCACACAAGGCAAACATTCACACGGAGGTCAAAAGAAGCTCTACAAAGATTCTCCCAAGCACTCTGGAATCGACCATGCGACATGGGAGACACTGGCAGAAGACAGCATGGCCTGCTGTACTCAATGGACCAAGTGGAACGGCAGCAGTTCAGAAGAAACGTGAGATGTACAAATTTAGAGACATCTCCACTCCAAATGTTCCCATGGGCTACTTGTGCCTGGCCTCTGGTAAAGCATTCTGAGCACCTATTGGTCTGATTAGCCACAATCAGACATATTCTGTTTGTCATTTTGATCCCTCTCCAAGAACAAAGGGCAACAACCAAGCAACTACATATAAGGCACTACATTACATGCTGCCCTTACAATGATAAAATGTCTTGAGTAGTTTAAATGATGGCTTCGTTCAATAAGATAAATTTTAACAAAGGTAAAATAATTATTTGAGTGAAGGACAGAGAAAGAATTCACTGGGGTAGGGGCTACCCCAGCACGGTGTTAATCTTGTATCCTGCCAGAGTGGCAACAGGAGCACTGGCTTTCAGGTCTTTTCAGGGGCCCTGGTGAATGGATTGTCAAGGGGCTGCCTTGGCACCGTTTCTTACTATGTCCCTGAAAGGACACATTGTGGGCACATTTCCCGCTGTGGATGTGACAGAAGTACCATCTTTATTAGGCTTCCCAGAGGACCCTTTGTTTACTCAGGCAGTGGTCCATAATGGTGCCTTCTGTAGCCTCCTGAAACAACCAGAGACACGCACATCCTTTGGGATGCTTCTAGTCCAAACATCCATTAGTTTCTGGTTGTCTTTCTTGTGGAGATCTTGAATGGAGAAGGAAAACAATGGTTGTTTCAATTTGGTCTTCCTCAATCACTGTTTACTTTGCGTTTACCGCAAAACCTTTACTTACTGTAGATTTGAAAGGAAGTAGACTATTGTAAGCGTCTTTCAACGTAGCCATTGTCATAAGACAGGAATATCAATTTGGTAGCTATGGGAAAGAATATACATAGAGGGAGGAAACTGTTTTGTTCTTTTAGCCTTTATCACCAATTTCAGCTTATTCTGCGTTTACTATTTCTGTCATTTCTACAGGATTGTGACATTCCTTTGCATTATTCCTTATCAGTTCCCTCTCCTATCTTCATTATCTATCTATCTATCTATCTATCTATCTATCTATCTATCTATCTATCTGTCCCCACTAAAATGTAAGCAATCAAAATATCTACTAAATAACTAAATGTTGGCGAGGCAGTTGGTGAATGAGTTCCTCATAATCCACATCAATCTTTTGGATACCACCAACTTCTGGTTATCACTCAAACGATTTTTTGTTCTTGTTATAAACTCTCCATTTAACACTTATTTGGCAAAGTTCCAAAAGTTCCTTATGAAATCAGACATTAAGGTTTCTAGAAATTGAACTCCGTGAATATGATTCTACACATTTTGGTGAAGATCAATAAACACCTATTTCCCTTATTCTTACTGGCTTCATGGCCCAAATGGGTATGATAAGAATACAATATCTCTGTAACTGCATTAAACCTTTCTGGAAGCTCTAAAAAAAAATCTTATTAATAAAACATTGCATATATAGAGCAAACAAATAACTTACCAAAATTACATTTGCTATCTTATTTGAAAACTCATATTTGATAACCCATAAAACTGAAAGAGTAGATATTATCTTGTTTCATAGAGGAAGAAATTGCAGCCCAGAAAAATTAAATTAAGTGTCCTAACCAGGGTCACACACCCAGTTGGTCAAAGAACAGGACCAGAACTCAGGTTTACCTTAACTCTCCCAGTGGTCCTCAAACTTTTTAATTAGGGGCCAGGTCACTGTCCCTCAGACTGTGGGAGGGCTGGACTATAGTAAAAACAAAAGCTCACACTCTGTCTCTGCCCCTCAGCCCATTTGCCATAACCCCGAGGGCTGCATAACCGTCCTCAGCAGTCAGCATTTGGCCCGAGGGCCCTAGTTTGAGAACCCCTGGTTTAGACTTAACAGTTAGCCAAGATATTTGTTGTGTACATCATCATTTTTTCTCCCATACTTATTAATGTTAGATAAACACCATAGCAAGCATGTACTGAGAACTTTGCAGGACAAAGTTTCAGTCTGGATTCAGATTTAATTTGTTGTCAGTATGATTTATTCCAAGTTTTAGCACATTTTTCTCAGGTTGCTGCTGACATATAGAGTTCTATTATTTCCTTCTTAAGCAATGAGTACTTTAGTTCTATTCTTTAATTTATCATAGAAATTCAAAGGACATATTTGATGGAATTCTCCAAAAACCTGTTCACATTCCTCAGCCTATCTATCATGAATAAGCTGAAGCCTTTTTCTAACTATCTGCACCACAGGTTTTCACACCAGCAAATCATAAAGGCAGAGACAGCTGATGCAGCTATTTAAGTGGTCCCTCAAAAAAAGTGCAGCACACCATCAGCCAAGTTGCAAAATATTTATGGATGTAAATCTTTAGTGATGGAGACCTGACCTGAAATTTCACTAGTATGGGAACTCCTAGTGAAGAACCTCTTTCTACAATTCAGGTTAGCAATTTCTCTGAAACAGTGTCAGAGGGAGTTGTTCAAGGCATGAAAAGTTTAGGTAGTTTTCCCAGGGTCACAAAATCTGTAAATGCAGGAAACAGACATGAATCCAAGTGGTTTTGTCCCCAAAAGTCTATCCAGTGTACCATGATGCCTCTCATGAGTTAAATACATCTCCCCATTCACATCTCTTTCACTAAGGAAAATGGTCAGCAATGACACATTTTCCCTTTTAGATGATGAGGGATTCACCAATAAGAAGTAAATTGTCTTCATTACAGCAGAATAGATAAATATGGCAAAGACAGCTTTTCCTTTTTATCCCCTGCACAGAATCCTACTTCCTGGCATTTAGTCTGTGAAATAATTTCTCTTTCTATTGCTTCCCTCAATTTGACACTGTTTTCCTAAGTTACCCTCTCTTCCATACCCTACAGCATTTGGGATGTAGCGTTGGTGTGGCCTGGAGTTTCCAGCTAACACTTCCTTCCTCTAACAGCTGGCATGTCTAGCAGAAGTAAAATAACAAGATTTCTAGGTTCTGCTTGCACATTCAGCAGATGCTGTTATAAGGCAAGGGTTTTGATTTTTTTCTCCCCCTAAATTCAGGTTTACTGTGAAATAATGATTTGCAGGATCTGCAAATTCTGTAGGCTTGCAATAAAAAAACATAACTGAAAGACACCCTTAGAAATCCAAAATGGAAGAAAATTCCATAGTAAAATTATTTGGGAAGTTTGTTGTTAAATTAAAAATATTAATGCCTTTTGGACAGCTTATCTTGGAAAGATGTTTGTAGGTTTGTTGTTGTTGTTTTTTTTTATTTATCCTTAGAAGATGTTATTATAATAGCCTTCTGGTTTGTTGCCCTCTCTCAGTCAAGTCTCTCTAGTCCATTTTACATTTGGCTGCAAAAGTGGTTTTCCCAAAGCTGGCCTGATCATATACCTCTGCAAGAAACTTCAACAGTTCCCTATTACTTCCATAAAATTTATTTTTTATACACTATTTTTCTTTACCACTTTACTCACTTCCACAGTGATACTGTAGAAATACTGGTCGTCTCCCTTCTGTTCTTCACACATACACCACCTCCTGATTGAGTGATTGGCTGACATACATGCCTATAATGCTCTCCCTCCCTATCTTTGTTTCCAGGCTTTCTTCAAGGCTCAGCTCAAATCCTACTTTCTTCAAACTAGTCTCTTCCACTCTCCCTTCACTCTCCAGCTATTGCTAGAGAGTTCCTTTTGAGATTACTTCCAAATTAGTACACACACTCACACAACACACACACAAACACACGTGTGTGTATATGTGTGTGTATATATATATATATATACACACACATACACACACATACACATACACACATATATAGAGTACATAATGATGTACTCTATATACATTTTATATATATATATTATTTTATATATATATATAATATATATATATATACACACACACACATATACACACACACATACACACATATATAGAGTACATAATGATGTACTATATATATATATATATATATATAATGTATATAGAGTACATCATTATTTGAATGCTGTCTCCCTGGTTAGAATATCAGCTCCTTAAGGGCAGAGACAACTCTGGAATTTCTTTGTATCCCCAGATCTTAGCAACAAGCACTTACTACTAGTAGACTTGACTTGACCTTAAGTAACAGAAAACTAAATACGCATTTTTTTAATGGGCTGAAACTCTGTGTGATTGATTTAAACAAGATGTTAACTCAGTGGAATTGATAATACAATGGCTATCTAGTTCAGTATGATTGAATTAATCTTACAACAGATAATGGTTCCTTAGTGATATAATGATGGATTTAATTGTAATAGAGCATTTAAGAGGCCAGAGTCAGATCTAGAGAGAGACTGGAACAGACTGAGGAAGACAGAGGCCTGGAGGCTGGAGCACATGCTCCTGGACTCAGGAAGACTTCAAGACAGAAACTGTTGTGGTGGTCCTCCTGCCTCCCCCACAGAAACCAAGACATATTCTGGAGAACCTCCAGAAAGCTGGGCCGGGCCCCAGGCAATGAAACAGACTGTGAAGGAAATAATAACAAATTTGGACTTTATCTCTGGCTATTCTCATAGTGATTACTCTGCTGAAATGAAGGCTGATCCAAAGACCTCCAGAAAGCCAACCAGAACATTAATGCATTTTCCTACTTATCTGAGTAAAATACTTTTAAAGTAATAAAATAAACAAAAGGTTCTAAAATAAATAAATAAATATAAATAAAATAAAAGGTTTAAAATCAGAGACACTGAGAATGTGAAATCAACAATACTTGGAAGCTGTTGAAATATGGGGTATGTATATGAGGAAAGAGAGAAAGATTATTCTGGATTGTATATCTCAGTGGCTGGAAGGATAATGGTACTCTCAACAGAAACAGGGGAATTTGGAAGAGAGAGAGAGAGAGAGAGATTTGGTTTAAAAGACCTTTATTTGGGTAGATCTGATACAATGAGTTTATGACCCACAGGTCATAAGCAGATTTTACCCAGGCATTTACAGACTACACATTCTATATTTATCACCTATAGTAGATTCATTCTGAGATACTTAAAATCATTTAAAACATCATAAAATGCTTTTTTAAAAATTATTCAATTTAACTGTGAATTTGCAAATACTTAAGTTGAACCTTATTGCATTCATGTTTGCTATTTCTCAATTTTAGAAATGTTAAGTGATTCGCTGCCAATTATTCATTAAATAATAACATGAAGGATTTCAATCTGTGATACATTGAGTATTTATAGAAAACTTCCACAGAAGTATCTTTTTTTTTTTTTTTTTTTTTTTTTTTGGCACAACTGCTTCCATTAAACTTTTAAAATAAATGTGATCACTAAATAGCATTGGAATCAGTTAAAGTATTCTTGAGATAATCAGAATGATAGCTTTTTGACTGATAAAAAAGAGTCTACAATTTAAGCCTGTCACTTGAAAATATATGGCAATGTGGAATAAAATGTTAAATTTTATTTATTTATTTGTTTATTTTTAAATGGCAGTGTATAACTATAATTTTGTATCATATTTCTAAAAAAGATTGATTTGAAATAAAAATTAAGCCTTTTAAACTTTTTAGAAAACTGAATGTCAAGAAATAAATAAGAGGCTGGAACTTTAGTTTCGTTGACACAGAATATTTCTTGAATGGAAATAGAAGAGAGAGTGAGTTAGTGCAGTTTTAGAGATATCAGAATAGACTGTTGAGTAAGGAAAGGTGATAATCTTTAGAAGGAAATAAGGATGTTAAATTTAACACACAATTTCAAAATTGAAAAGCACTAGAGAAGTTCAACCTATACCAAAATCAAAATTCCCTTTATAACATTCTCCCAACCCAACCCCACCCTGACTCTATGCAAATACCTCCAGGAATAGAGAAGCTACCTCAAGAGATCACCCACTCTACCTTTGAATAGCTCCATAATTAGAAAATGTTTTCGTAATGTAAGGTAAAACCTTTTTTTCTCCATAACTACCAATTATCTTTTCCTACTTTATTAGACCAAGCAAAATAAGTATAATCCCTCTTTTGTATGCCTTCAAATACTTCAAGACAACTATTTGAAATCCTCTCATCTACTCTAGATGTGGTCTATCCAGGACATAGTCTAAGATCACACAGACAATTTTGGTTGTTAGTTACACTGACTCCTATTGAACCTGCAGCTATTCTAATTTTTACATAAACTTTTTTGTCTATCTATATACAGACCATCATATATTTATAGACTAGATTATTTGAATTTGTGTAGAGGAATTTTCATTTACACAATAATGTCCTGTTAGCTTTAAAACACTGGTGCAGCCTATTAAGAACTTTTAAAATGCTCATTATGTTCTACATTACTCCCAGCTTTGTGACATTCACATTTTTGATAAGTATGCTATTTCTGTTTTCATGCAGGTCATTAATAAAAATTTCAAATAGAAGGTGAAAGGAAGGTCCCTAGAGTACTCTCCCTTCTGTTTCACATTTATCTATTATTGATTACTCTTAAGGTTTGGTCATTTAATCAGTTCTGAATTAACACAACTGTATTACCTTCTAAGTCCAGAGTGGGGTTCAATGTTCTCTCAGGGCTTAAAGCATGACTCCAAGGGGTATGTGACCAAATAATCAGATGATGGGAAAATATGTTGCAATTTACTCTTTTTGTGACAGTTTACTATTAATTAATGGTTTTCATTTTCAATATGACTACATTTGCCTTTCACTTAATACCACCACCATCCCAATTCTCCCCTTTCTCACAGGTATGTGAGATTTTATGGCTTTAGTGACTGGAAGGATTTTATTCAGATTTTATTGCTAGATTTAAGTCCCTCAGGCAATTACACCAAATCCAAATTCAGGGATCCAAAGCATTGAAAAATTACTTCCCTGTTCCCCCATTAAACTTAGCCATAGTCCCTTCCAATCACTACATGTCTGTAACAGATGCTTTAAGGGAGAAGGCAGGTTCAGTATTCCAGAACAGTGACCAGCAGTGGTCCTTCCTTAATCTCTCTTTTCAGTTTTGAGTAGGGCACAGAAAGAGCAGATGTGGATGGCTTGGGATCTGCATGGAAGATCCCATATTTTCTAAACTTTCTTATTTATTTCCAGGTCATCACCATTCTGCCAATCACCTAGGTTTGCAAACTTTCTGTCATTCTCAACTCATATCTAACCATTAGCCAAATCATTTTATTTCTACATATCCAGAATTTCTCACACAGGTTCCCTTCTCTGCCCTCACATGGCTGGTATGTAGCCCTCATCACTTCTCTCCTGGATCAGCCTGTAAGTGGTCCTCCCTTCTGCAAGTCTTGCCCCACTCCGGTCCATCCCTTCTGTACTTACTTAAATGATCTTAATAAAATGCATATCTAATTATATCACCTCATTATCAGTAAAGTTCATTGACTCCTTATTAATCTAAGGTCAAATACAGATTTCTCTGTTTAGAGCTCTTCACAATTTAGCCCTTCCCTCCCCCTCTAGATTTAATTATTTTTTCTCTTTTTAGGCATTGTGCTCCAACTATCATGGTTTTCTTGTTTTTCTTCATTCTTATACAAAACCACAACTAAATATCCAAAATTGAATAGGAAATTAAAGTACAATATAATCCATTAGGCAGAAGTACAAAAAGAATGAGGAATGGATTCAAATCAAAAACTCTCTGCAGTGCTGAAATGAAAAACAATTTGCTTTTACTTGTGTTTGCATTGTGTATGGTGAATATCTGCACAGAAAGAAACACTCCTATTGAAAAGCTGTTATGTTCACTGACAGTCATCATCTATTACTTGATTGCTGTATTGTGTATCTTACCATAAAAAATAAGAAAAAGCAAATTACCTGCTTCTCTAGATACATTGATCAAATTAACTGGATAATTAATTCCTAACAGCTTATTATTTATAGGCTCACCCTATTTTCTGGGATACATATAGGAACTTTTTTTTTCAGAAATAACTAAACATTTTCAATAACTTTGCTTTCAAAACACAAATGAGTTTTTGAAACCACTGATAAAATAAATTGGTGATTTCTCCCCTTTTTTTTACTCCGTAGAATCATAAATTTAGAGCTAAATAATATTTTGGGGTTATTGAATCCAACCATTTCATTTTTTAAGATTAGGAAATTAGAACCTAGGGATGTTAAAAATATAGACATAGATGACATAGTTAAGCATTTAAGGCAGGTTTTGAACTCAGGTTTCCTTGACTCTATTTCCAGTGTTTTAGTTACTATATCACCTATGTGCTTATAAAAGCTTCTTTTGGGTATGTTTTGCAATGTATACAAATGTATGCAATTTAAAATAAATCTATATTTATATGTTGGAAATAAACACTCATTTTGTTTTCTTGTGGGATACATTAAAAAAAAAAAAAAAGCTTTGAGCTCAAACTGTCCCAAAGTGATGTTTTTTCCCCCAGCTTGTGTTATTAGACTGATTAAACATTATTTCTACAAGTATATTTTGAGAAAATTTATTGAATGTTTATTAAAAATTAGGCTTATGATGTATATGGTATTTCTATGACCAATCAAATAAACCTATCTATAAAGGAAAGCATCAGTTTGATTTACATAAATCATCATCAGCTTATAGTAATCATTGCTTCCTTCTCCACTTCACAAACTCTTCAATTAATAAAGGATTTCTAGAATTTTGCCATGACTAGAAATCAAGCTAATGGGCTGAGAGTTTGGATTTATTTTTGGTCTTATGTATTCATCTTGGAGTCAGAAAACCTGAGTTCAAAATTGGCCTTAGACATTTACTATCTCTATGAATTTGGACAAGTCACTTAACCTATTTTCCTTAATCTATTGGAGAAGGAAGTGGCAAACCAAACCAGTGTCAAGAAAATTCCACGGACAGTGTGGTCCATGGGGTCATAAAGCATCAAACATCACTGAACAACTCAACAACAGCATGGTACTGAGTATTCAGAGAATTCAAGTCCTCTAAGTCAGCTGCCTTTGCTGACTTTTCTGAATCCTAAAATGTTTATTGATAGCTTGAGGAAAGTATAACTTATCTGTACTCTCCTATAAAATATAGTACAGTAGAATCTGATTTACTTAAGGAGAAAGCTACAATTCCATTAGATATGCTACTTTTGACAGTTAGTTTTGAAATACAGGTGAACTACCAGACAGATTTCATTTATAATTAACATTTTCATTTCAAAGAAAAAAAAAAGCTTCATTTGCAAAATAACAGATAGGCTTTCCTTTCTGTTAAATGATAGAATATAGAATATATTCTAAGTAATAATAGCACATTGTCTGCAACACAGTAAATGCTTAATAAATATGTGATTTGAATAAAACATCTGCATTATGAAAGTATAAACTCAAATAACTAATTCTGTATTTTAAAAATTTATGAATGCATTTTAAACCACTTACTTTTAAGGTATTTACTTAATAAAACTGAATCAGAGATAATCTTCTCAAAACATAGATATACATATAATACACACCCTCATACACATCTTCCCCTTTGTGATCTTTCAGTTCTTTATCTGTGATTGTAGATAACAACTTCCAGGCATGGGTCAAATGGTAAACTAAGATTTCTATTTGTTGAATCCCAAGTTGCGTGCTCTCTACTACTCAGGAAAATGTCATATATGCATTTCCTTTCAAGACTGTCTAACAAGTTTTCAAGTCTGGTCAGCTCAATACCACTGACTGATCTGACAGAGAGACCTACCATCTCATCTTTCTGAGTTTATTCCAGTGATAAACATAATACCTGAGGTTTTGTTATGTGCAAGGAAGAATTCAATTTTTTTTAATAGTTTTTATTTACCAGATATATGCATGGGTAATTTTACAGCATTGGCAATTGCCAAAACTTTTGTTCCAACTTTTCCCCTCCTTCCCCCCCCATGGCAGGTTGACCAATACATGTTAAATATGTTAAAGTATAAGTTAAATAGAATATATGTATACATGTCCAAACAGTTGTTTTGCTGAAAAAAAGAATTGGACTTTGAAATAGTGTACAATTAGCCTGTGAAGAAAATCAAAAATGCAGGTGGACAAAAATAGAGGGACTGGGAATTCTATGTAGTGGTTCATAGTCATCTCCCAGAGTTCTTTCGCTGGGTGTAGCTGGTTCAGTTCATTACTGCCCTATTAGAACGGATTTGGTTCATCTCATTGTTGAAAATGGCCACATCCATCAGAATTGATCATCATATAGTATTGTTGGTGAAGTATATAATGATCTCCTGGTCCTGCTCATGTCACTCAGCATCACTTTATGTAAGTCTCTCCAGGCCTTTCTGAAATCATCCTCCTGATTATTTCTTACAGAGCAATAATATTCGATAACATTCATATACCACAATTTACCCAACCATTCTCCAACTGATGGGCATCCACTCAGTTTCCAGTTTCTGGCCACCACAAAGAGGGCTGTCACAGACATTCTTGCACATACGGGTCCCTTTCCCTTCTTTAAGATCTCTTTGGGATATAAGCCCAGTAGTAGCACTGCTGTATCAAAGGGTATGCACAGTTTGATAATTTTTTGAACATAGTTCCAAATTGCTCTCCAGAATGGCTGGATGTATTCACAGTTCCACCAACAATGTATCAGTGTCCCTGTTTTCCCACATCCCCTCCAACACTGCACATTATATTTTCCTGTCATTCTAGCCAATCTGACAGGTGTGTAGTGGTATCTCAGAGTTATCTTAATTTGCATTTCTCTGATCAATAATGACTTGGAGCATCTTTTCATATGGCTACAAATAGTTTCAATTTCTTCATCTGAGAATTGTCTGTTCATATCCTTTGACCATTTATCAATTGGCTTGATTTCTTATAACTTAGAGTCAATTCTCTATATATTTTGGAAATGAGGCCTTTATCAGAACCTTTGAATGTAAAAATGTTTTCCCAGTTTATTGTTTCCCTTCTAATCTTATCTGCATTAGTTTTGTTTATACAAAAACTTTTCAATTTGATATAATCGAAGTTTTTTATTTTGTGATCAATAATGATTTCTAGTAGAAAGAACTATAGAGTCTGAATTCAAATCAAAACGTACTATTTTCACTTTTTTTGTTGTTGTTTTGGGGATTTTATGGCTTTTTCCTTTTGTTCTATTTCTTCTTTCACAACATGACTAATATGTTTACATGATTGTGCATGCACAAACTATATCCAATTACTTGCCATCTTTGGGAAAGGAGATGAGAAAGGAAAAAATTGGAACTCAAAATCTTATCAAAAATGAATGTTGAAAACTATCTTTATATGTAATTAGAATAAACACTATTCACAAAAAATAAATAAATAATGATCTCTAGTTCTTCTTTGGACATGAATTCATTCCTCCTCCACAAGTCTTCTCAAAACACAGATGTACATATGATGCACACCCTCATACACATCTATACTATGTTCCTCTAATTTATTTATAATCTCATTCTTTATGCCTAGGTCATGAACCCATTAGAATTCAAGAAAGTTTCCTTAATGAATTTTGTCTGAATATCAGAGTAAAGCTTGGATTGGCATCTATGCACTCAGCTTTTCCTGATTAAATAAAATAATTAAATAAAACCAATTAGCACTGTGACCAAGTCTGATAGGATATGTAACATTTGGCATACATAATCTTTCTACTGGCTAAAGAAAGAGATTTTATTTTTCATGTTGTCTGGGGCCATGATTGGTCATCTCAATGACAAACCTGAATGTTCTTTTTATATCAATAAACATAGTCATTGGATATATACATTTTTATTCTGCCTCTTTAAGCTCTATTAGTTTATATAAGTCTTACAATGTTTGTCTGAATTCCTCATATTTATAATTTCTTACTATATGATAATGTTCTGTAAATTAATATAGTATGATCTTATTAGCCATTTCCCAATCAAAAGACATCCATTAAATTGCATGTATTTTGTTTTGATTTTTTGTTACCATGAGTGTTTTTTCTATGAAATTTATTCTACAAAGGGCCTTTCTATTTTTTAATCTCTCCTAATGTCTATGAACTATGTAATAAATATAATGAATGTAATATCTCTATAATGCTGAATATTATATATATATGTGTATATATATATATATTTATGTATGTATATGTATATGTGTGTATGTATGTATATATATATTTATATATATTTATGTATGTATATATATATGTGTGTGTATGTATGTATATATATATTTATATATATATATATTTATGTATGCATATGTGTGTGTGTGTGTGTGTGTGTGTGTGTGTGTGTGTGTGTGTGTATCTCCAGCAGTCAGATCCTTGGACTTCTAAGAATATATATAGTCTCATTTCTGGGATAATTCCAACTGTTTTCTGAATAGCTGGATCAATTTGCAACTTCTGTAAATCCAAAATCCAATGAATATCATTCCAGATAAATGGGCTAAAGGTAATGGTGATGTTTAGCAAAGTACTGGTAGATTTTTTCCCCCTACACTTTCCTTGCTTGGTTCTTCCAATGTACAGAACAGTGTGAATGTGATGGCAGCTAATTTCCTCCTCCCCAAATAGATTTTGGGGGCAGCACTTGGTACCTTGTCCCTGCATTTGACATGAGCCAACCACTGTGGAGGGAAAAGTGCCAAATTAACTCAATGTGACAATTCCTGCCCTAAAAAGGTCCTTAGACTTTTGGTGTGGATGGGGCCACAAGTTCCTGATATGCTGTCAAAGCTTTGCTGTCCATTTTAAGAATCCTGTGATTAGTTTTACTTCAGAAATCTGAATAGTTCTAATTTCTGGTCCACTCATGTGTCTCCAAGCCAAACAGAAAGATTCATATCCCTACAATTAATGCCCTCCACGATGTGACAGAGAACCAGGAAGGAGGTGACATGCATTTGATTTGCAAGCTGGTTAGGTCAATGTAAAAACAGATGTAATAGTTCAGATGAATTCTAATTGGTCTGTAAGACAAAAATCAAATAGCATGAGTTCAGGGCCCAAAAAAATCATGATATGCCTAAGGCAATCAGGCAAAAGGCCTAAAATAAATTTAAATACATTGCACATCTTGTTTCTAATAAGCCAGGTTTTTTGCATCAATTTCACAGCTCAGTAATCTCTGCAGACAGGTGCTTCTGTTTTCTGTCCTCACAGTGCAGGAATCAGTGAGAAAGAAAAATGAGGAAGAGGAGGAGGAAGGGGGCCATATGTTGGTCATGTTAATGCAAAAGCAATTGGGAAATATCTTTGTGGGTCCATACATTTCCAGAATCTGCTTTCAGAGCACATTATCTGAAACACACTTTCATTTCTTATAGTGTGAGGTATTTAAGTCTTCACTAGCAGGCATAAGGGCATGTCAGTGATTATTCTGGGGATCCTTCTACAAACAGAACATTTCTTTAGTAACAAAGATTATTCAACAGGAAGTATTCTTCTAGTATTGAATACTTCCAGGTACATTAAAAAAAATCACCAAAAAGGTTATAAAATCAAGTTGTTCCTGGGGCACCGCTGTAACTCTTTGTCAGCCTGCCACCACTGGCTGAAGCCCATTGGAAACATAATTCTGCTCTGATCCAAGTTGACCTAGTATAATAATGAAGAATTCAGAAAAACCCATACATATTACATGCAAAGTAAGACCCTGTAATGTGCTGTTGTCTCCAGAAACCGCTGAACCTAGAGTAGAAACCTCTCAATGTTCTGTTGTCTACAGAACTGCGGATCGCTCTCTGGGAGGAGATCTGCTGTGTCAACTGCCGCCAACTCTGACCTAGAGCAGAGACTCTCCTTCCTCCAGAGAGCCACCTCAAGTCTGGCCCAGACAAGACTCTCCATCTCTGGAGTGCCGCTCTCTTTTATCCTCCCAGAGAATGGGTGTGGGATAATGCAAGGGCTTCTGGGAAAAAATACTTCAACCAATGAACTTGCTCCTCCTAAGCATGTAAGCTCCTCCCCAGGAGTTCACAGAAGTAAAACTCCCCTAAAGGCAGGAACTAGAGAACCTAACATCTCCCCTTTCTTTTGATTTAGAACATAGGGTGGTCATGACCTTGAAACAAATCCATCAATGTGGGAGGTATTACACATAATTACATAGATTACATAAACACATAGTAACATAGTAACATAATATATGCTAGAAGTATGTAACAAATAACATGATCAAATAATCATAAATTGAGAATTTATAAATGTCTATAAGTCCATTGTCCATTAGTCTCATCTTATGTTAGGAAATCCAATGATTCCTGTTGGTTTTAAAGTTCTTTAACAGTCTTCTTATTAGCCATGCTCTTTCAGTGCTAGATGTTTCTTAGATTTTCTCCTTTGTTTTGAGGTCTTTCTCTTTTTCTGTCTCTCTCCAATGGACAAGGAGAATACGACTCATTGGCACCCATCTGATTCCTTCTCCTGCTGAAGAAATATAAGTAAACCCTCTCCCCCAGGCAGTTAACCTAAAGGTTAGGTCTTCTCTCACCCTGTCTTCTCACTGTATCTCTATATCTCCACTGAGCTCTTAGATATCCAATTTTTCCACATTGAAAACATTGCAGAGTTTCTCTAGAAGGCCCTTGCCAGGAGGGACCCTGTCTTTCCACGTTCATCATTGTCCGGGTGTAAAAAGCATTTGTTCCCACTGTAGCACATTGTCTTATGATCTCCTCTAAAGGAGCATCTTTGTCTAATCCCCATATAATTCATCTGCAAATCTCATTGGCATTTTCCTTAGCCAGATGTCTGGTCATTATTTCTGTAGCTGCATTTTCTCCAATAGTTCTTTTGACAGCAATTTGCAAACGTCTCACAAAATCCGCAAAAGGTTCATTGGGATCTTGCTCTATTTTAGTGAAAGCCTCTCCCTGATCTTTCTGTCCGGGGAGGACACCCCAAGCTTTTATTGCAGCCTTGGCAATTTGCTCATACACTGTCACGGTATAATTAATCTGTTCTTAATTCTCTCCATACCGACCTTCACCAGCTAATTGCTCAAAAGTGAATTTTGTGTTAACTCCTATTTCCAAATTGCATCTGACTTGGATTTTACATAATTCATGAAACTCTGCAAGCCATAACAAATTTTCTCCAGGTTCTAGACATGTCCTTGCTATGGATTTCCAATCATTCAGGGTTAGGCCTTCATAAGACAAACCATCTAGTAACATTTTAACATAAACCATTTATAACATTTTAACATAACTCCCCTAAAGACCGGAACTAGAGAATTGTTAAGTACCAACTTAGCACTTAGTAAGAACTTATCATCTCATTATCTCATTAGCACTTAGTAAGAACCTAACAAGA
Organism: Sminthopsis crassicaudata; assembly: GCF_048593235.1. Taxonomy (NCBI): domain Eukaryota; kingdom Metazoa; phylum Chordata; class Mammalia; order Dasyuromorphia; family Dasyuridae; genus Sminthopsis; species Sminthopsis crassicaudata. The sequence continues at coordinate 171,355,536 of NC_133618.1, read as the reverse complement.
CCCATCCATTCTGGAGAACAATTTGGAACTATGCCCAAAGGGCAATAAAATTGTGCATACACTTTGATGCAGCAGTACTACTACTGGGCTTATATCCCAAAGAGATCATAAAAAATGTTTGTGGCAGCCATTTTTATAGTGGCAAGAAACTGGAAACTGAGTGGAAACTCCCATCAGCTGGAGAAAGCTGGGTAAATTGTGGCATATGAATGTTATGGAATATTATTGTTCTGTACGAAATGACAAGCAGGATGATTTCAGAGAGGCCTGGAGATACTTACATGAACTGATGCTGAGTGAAATGAGAAGAACAGGAGATCATTGATGATCAATTCTGATGGCCATAGCTCTTTTCAACAGAGAGGTGATTCAGGTGAGTTTTAATAGTCTTGTAATAAGAGAGCCATCTGCACCAGAGAGTACTGTGCAAACTGAGGATGGATCACAGCATAACATTTTACTTTTTTATTGTTGTTTGCTTGCATTTTATTTTCCTTCTCACTTTTGATCTGATTTTTCTTGTGCAGCATAATTGTGGAAATATGGATAGAAAAACTGCACATGTTTAACATATATTGCATTACTTGCCATCTAGGGGAAGGGGTGGAAGGAGATGAGGGACAAAAAATATGGAACACAAGTTTTTGCAACAGTGAATGTTGAAAACTATCTATGCATATTTTTTTAAAAGCTTTTAAAAAGACATAGAAACATGGTCTTTTCGGTGTTTAACAGACAGGCTAAATATTTTCATGTGATTCTTCTAAAATAGTTTAGTAATAAATATCTGGCATCTATATTTCTAAGAACCAAACTAAAACCTGTGTATTTTCTGTGATCAAAATGATTAATAAAGATCAAGTTACTCTCCCTAAAAAAAATAAGGCAAAGTAAGCAGAACAATGAGAATAATTAATACAATGATCACAACATTGTAAAGAATAGCAACATTGAAAGACTTCAGGACTTTGACCCATAGGTAGTTAAGGGAACTGAGGCCTTAAAGGAGACCTCCTGCACCTCTGGAAAGGGGTGGCAGAAGATAGGATGGGGGAAGAGCACATAAGGCAATGAGTTGATAAGCTTTGCTTAATTATACTTATTATCACAAGACATATTTGGAGCCAATATCATTGGGAAATAATAATGCTATAAAAAAGGATCAAAACTTTTTAAACAAAATCAACATGTGCTTTATGCAAGTTTTTCATTTTATTTCTTTCTTTCTTTCCTTTTTCATTTTTTCTTTCTTTCTTTCTTTCCTTCTTTCATTTTTTCTTTCTTTCGAGGTAGATAGGATTAAGTAGTTTGTCTCCCAGCTAGTCAGTCTTTGAGGCCAAATTTGAATTCATGTCCTTCTGACTTCAGGCTCAGTGCATTGTATAACCCAGTTGCCCCCTTATTTTTATTTTTTCTAGCATCAAAAAGATTTTAAAAGATTAAGTAGAAGTAACATGATACACTGGGTGGAACAGAGTTTTGGAGTCAAAAAACCTAGCTTCAAAACTCACCAGTGATATTACCTACCTATTTAACCTCTAGGAAAGTCATTTAACTTTTATGTGCACTGGGTTACTCTCTGAGATTTAATGTCTTTGATGATTGTTATTGTAAAGAATTTCCATATTAAGAATTTCCTATGAATTAACGGAAAAAATGCAAAGGAAAGGTTTAACAGTAGCAGATGAAAACTATATTATCAATCGACAATAATCAAAACTAATTGGTACTGGCTAAGAAATCAACTAGTAGATCAACAGAATAGATTAGATAATAAAACACAATAGTTAATGATTGTAGTAATCTATTGTTTGCTAAGTCCTAAGACATCAGTCTCTGGGATAAGAACTTATTATCTGGTAAAAACTTCTATCAAAATGGATACATGATATAGGTGTAAAGGGTGATATCATAAGCAAATTAGGAGGGCAAAGGAGAAGAGAAGAATTTATGATCAAACAAAAGACAGAGAACATGAAAAAATGCAAAATGGATAATTTTGATTATTTTGATCCAAAAAGATTTTGCATAAACAAAACCAATATAACCAAGATTAGAAGGAAAGGAGAAGTTTGGGAACTAATTTTTTACAGCAAATGTCTCAGAAAAAGCCCTCATTTCTCAAATATATAAAGGACTTAGTCAAACTATAACAATACAAGTCATTTTCCCAGTTCATAAATGGGCAAAAGATATGAACAAGCAATTTTCAGTTGAAGAAATCAAAGCTTTCTAAAATCACATAAAATATATTCTAAATCATTACTGATTAGAGAAAAACAAATTTAAAGCAACTCTGAGATACTACCTCAAACCTATCTGATTATAACTAATACTACAGAAAAGGAAAATAATAAATGCTGGAGAAGATATGAGGAAATTGGGATTCTAAGGCATTGTTGGTAGAGCTGTGATATGATCCACCTATTCTGGAGAGCAATTTGGAACTATGTCTAAAGGATAATCAAATTGTGCATACCAGGAACATCATTATCAGGTCTGTATCTCAGAGATCATAAAAAGAGAAAAGGACCCACCGACACATACAAGAAGTGATAGCACCTCTTTTTGTGTTGGCAAAGAATTAGAAATTGAGAGGAATTGGGGAATGGCTGAACAAGTTGTGGTATATGAATGTAATGGAATACTACTGTAGTATAAGAAATGATGCACAATGATAAAACACCTCTCAATTGAAAAAAGAAATAGATTGACAAAATTTCAGTAGTGACTGACATTCCATATTTATAATGAACTAATGCATACTTAGAACACTAGTAATATATATATATATATATATGTATATATAATATGTGTGTGTTTATAGATATATACACGTATATATGTATGTATACATATATACACATATGTGTATATATGTATACATACACAAATGTACATACCTATCTTAATGGGGTAGTATGAAAAAGATATATAACTTAAAAAGGAAAAAAATTATTTAAAAATGAAAAAACAACTAAATTCCGTGTTAATTTTTAAAATTCAAGGTTTTATTTTATAGCACTAAAATGGCAAAAAAAAAAAAAAAAAAAAAGTAAAAAATTAGGAATGAGAAAACCAAAGAACCAAAAAAAGTTCATACATTAAATTCATATATTAAAAAAAAAACTAGAAAATGAATTCACTATTTCACAAAAATTACTACTGGGAAAACTAGAGTTATATGATCAAAAAAAGAAAAACAAAAACGGGTTTGGATCCATGCCCTGTAACATACACAACAATAAACTTTAACTATCAATCTAAGTACTTTTTAAAATTTTTTATTTAAATGGAAGAAAAAAATAAAGGGGCTATAGTTAAAAACTTAATACTATTGATGGAATTACAGAAGAATGTTGAAATATTCAATAAGAATCACATAGCTAATCAAAAGATCTTGTAAATCCATTGCCAGGACTTTATCACAAATATATCATAAAAGGGGGGGGGGGAAGAACCTTCTGCATAAAAGTATTCATAACTGTTCTATTTATAATAGCAAAAAAATTGGAATCCCAAGAAATAGACTGATTAATCAAATTGTATTAATGTAAGTAGTAAATGTAGATTGTTAAATTCATATGAAATAGGGGGCAGCTAGGTGGCGCAGTGGATGGAGCACCAGCCCTGAATTCAGGAGGACCTGACACTTCCTAGCTGTGTGACCCTGGGCAAGTCACTTAACCCCCAACCTCAAAAAAAAAAAAAAAAAAAATTCATATGAAATGTTAAAACTGCTGGCACTATAAGATGATAATAGGAAGTTTATGAGGAAACATGTTAAAAATCCTCATCAAATGACACGAAAATGAGATTAGGCAACCATAACCTGAGTGTGTATATCGAGGAAAAGAAAGAAAGAAAAGAAAGAAGGAACAGAGGGAGAGATAGAAGGACAAAGGAAAGAAGGAAGGGACATAATTTAAAAAGAACAATGACAAATCATTTTTTTCCCTGTTTGCGTCTTGTTGTTTAATTTGGCTCTAAATTTTGAATTGCCAAGGGCTGTATGCAATATGTTATTTCTTCTTTGTGTGTTTGATTATTTTTGTGGTTGGTTACTAAAATTACAATAAAACTTTTTTTTAAAGAAAGATTTCATCTTGACTGTCAAGAGTCAAAAAACAAACAAACAAAACGAAGTTTGTGAATAAAAACCCAAGGCTTTCTTTTTAGACCAAATGAAAAGCCAATTTAATAAACTTAGAACAGCAATGGTAACACTTTGTCTTCATAGTGTCAGGCTGGCTTTCACCTTTCCAAGATCAACAAATTTGCATTTTCCTTTTTATAACTGTAGTGAGTTGATCAAGAGAGTTGCCTTATTAACTCGGTTCACTTTTAAACAGGAAGCCTTTGTTTTAGGCCTTTTGATTTTACCTTCTGGCAGATGTTTGTAAAGCACTTTGCAGGCCATGAAACTAAATAAATGCTATTATGATTGCTGTTGATTTGTTATTTTTATTAATTCAACAAATATTTATTAAGCACCTAATAAGTGACAGACACGATGCATACCACAAAAAACAAACAAACAAACAAACAAACAAACAAAAAAACCAATTCTTTTTCTCAAAGAGCTTACAAACTAATGAGGAAGACAACATGCAAACATATACAAGCAAGCTATATGCAACATCAACGGGAAATAATTAACAGAGGGAAGGCATTGGACTGAAAGAGGATAGGGAAGGCTTCCTTTGGAAGTGGGATTTTAGTTGGGACTTAAAAGAAGCCGGGGTGAGGTTCAGTGGTCAGAGCAAAGAAGTGTCTTCCAGGTATAGGGGGGACAGTCAGAGAAAATGCCTGGAGCCAAGAGATGAGTATCTTGATTGTGGAACTGCCTGGCTGGAAAAAGTACATTTTGGGGGGTGTCAGAATCCCCATGCCAAACCCTCTGCTTTTACTAATAGGAGAGACTCTGTTTTTCAAAGTTGAGCTCCAGTGAACAAGCTGTGCTTTGAGTTTGACATTAAAAACAATCCTTTTCAGATGAACTCAGCCAAAGCTGTTTCACAACAGCCCCAGGTGGTCCCTGAGCTCAGACAAGCACCTGCAGGACCCGAGTTCCAGTCAGGGAGCTCTGTCATGAACCAACTTATGTCATTGTTGCTGTTAACCCTCATTATCAGCACTCTAGCTCGCTAGTAGCTTCTAGTATATGTACTGGGATTTGTCCTCACAAAAGTGGATCTCCTACTAGAGAATGCTCAGCCGGCGTTTAATTTTCCTTCTCTGATGGAATAATTGAAAGCTCTTTGCTTATGACCACTCATAGCTCTTTGGTTTTACTTTATTTTCTAAATTTCATTTCTTAGAGTTAACTGTGGTTATGATAATCTCTGTGATAGGAGTCTTTGGTATTTTCAGAGTTCACAGGGGATGCATAACCTCTGTGACTTTCTCGGCCATTTGTTTTCAGACCTGATCAGAGTAAAGGTGGTGAGGAAGGGTTTTGAATGCTTAACAGAGCATTTTGTGCTTGTTCTGGAGGCAAGAGGAAGTTACTGAAGTTACCTTTCTCATTTTGGGGAAATCACTTTAGTAAATGGAGAATAGTTTGGAGTGGGAAGAGACTTGAAGCCAGCAGACTCATCAGCAGGTTCCAGAAGTAAGGAGAGAAGTATACTTAACCTTTGGTCCAAGCTCCTGTTCCCAGGCTTAGAAAGTGAAATAAAAAACATTCCGCCCCAGAAATGGCAGCTGTGGCTTAGGAGGTGACCTTAATAGTAAGAGTTAATGAACCTCAGATTCTTAAATGGAAGACAGGAAATTTATTGGCCAGAGGGATCCTGGAATCCAGTTTTCAGGCATTTCTTGGTCAGTGTCAGCCATGGCTTTGCCTTGATACCAATTCTATGTTTGAGAACTCTGAAATCCATCTATCCTTCAAGGTAGAGCAGGAAATATTCTTGGACATAATCAGCCTATCACAATATATAAAGATGCAAAAGACTTGAATTTTGCCCTCCATTGTTTGGGTTATTTATCTCACGTATTTATAAAAAATGCTTAGTACAGTGCTTGATTCATAGTAAGCATCATAAACATGCTTATTCCCCTAAGGGGTAAGTAGGTGGAATACCAAACTCTTCCCAGTACCTTCCTTTATAAAGGGCAGAAACTGGAAGTTTGGGGCTCACTCCATTCTTCACTTGTTTTTCTTCTTGGTTTCAACTCCACATAACAAAGATGCTTCCATGACTTGGATTATTTGGACACTACAGATTCATTTGAAAGTATGTTTCCTTTCCATGGAGCTCAAACCCTCAAGGTAGTACCAGAAGGCTGAATGCTTTTATCGTCTCCAGGATGAAATGGTATACACTGGAATCATGAGATGACTGCCCTACTATAGCAATTCCCCCGTAATTTTTCCTTCTGAGGGTGGGGGTCCAAATGACAGGTTGGTCCTATTAGTATGTAGCACTTTAATTTCATGGAGAAAGAGGGGCTTACCAGAATGGGAGGAGAATTGTATCAATCATTTATGGGTCCTTTATGCATGTTAAATTTTCTTTGAGGTAGAATAAAACCTTTTATTTATTATAATAAAGCCATGTTTTAAAATGAACAGTTCCCAAATAATGTAAAGAGAAAATAATTTAAAGAATCCCCCAAATCAGTGACTGTAATTTCAAAGGAATTATTTCTCCCTTTCTCCCCCAGCTTATTCCTACTCATCTTCTTCATCTTAAAGGAAGGCATAAGGAATGATCTGTTATCTTCATCTAATTATTTATGTCCTAATCAGACATGGAAAGCTGCCACTCCTTTATCCTGACCCTTCCCTGCTCCTATATCACTAGGAGTTTGGTTATGTCAATCTAAAATGAAAAAAAAAACAAAACACACACACAAAATCAGGCAAGATCAAGTACTCAGAAGTAGCCAGAATAAGGCAAAGCTATTTCAGCTTAATTGGCTTCTCAAAATGTGACATAAATACTGATGTTTCACATACCTTGGAAGCCACATAGGAGACCGACATCTCAAGATCAAATGGAAACAATTGTGGGTTTTTTCCCTTCATGTAACCTAGAAACATGTAACCTGTTACATGCACTGTTACTTTAAATACTGATATGGAAACTGAAAACCTGTTTTGTGCTTCTGAGGAATTAGTTCACAAATATATACTGAAAGTGCATTCTGAGATTTCCCAGAGGAAACTCTGAGTAGGGAAGGATAAGCCGAAGAAAAAGTGATTTGGCAAAACACCTTGACTTGAATCCAAACTGTATAATTCCAGTGGTGAAAGACACAAATTCCATCCTGGGTCTGCATGGACCCTTAGCCAAGCACTATAGTAGAAATCTTTAAAATGGTGGAAAATTAGTGAATTAAAATGCTGCAGAGGATTATTTGGAAAGGACAACACTAACTCCCTTTTGTCCATAAGAATCTTGCAAATTCTGAGTCAAAAGCTGATATTTATTTTATCAGTGAAATTACTAAATAGTAAAGTCATTATCTTCTACCCATCCATAGAAATGAAACTGCTCTTGCAGCCATCCTGACTTCATTGATTTTTAATGGGCCTTTCTCCCTCAGAAGCACTTTCTTTTCCTAGAAGCACTTTCTGTTCCTGAGTTCTTTTTGCTCTTTAGTAATCTGAGGAACCAGAATTGAAAAGATGAAGCAACTACATTATTTGTCCATTACCTAAAGATACAGAACCGACCTAATGTGCTCTCCTGTCCACAATCCAGGAGGTGCTTTTGTTTTTTAGGGTGGCATAATAGCAGAGACCCTTATTACAATACATTTTGGTCTCTACCTTATTAACTCATTCTGTCTTGTCTCTTTGGATTTTTCCCCCTTCTTATTAAAAAACAAAAGTGTTAATGATATCTTTTGTATGTGTATGTATATATATAAATTCTGTACATATTGTGCACTTTCTGCCTTCCTTGAATTGAACCCTCTCTTGTGACAAAGGGTTTGGCTTTTAATTTTCTTTCAATTTACCTAACTGAAACGGATGTGCTCCTTGTCCTTCTGTTTCAGTTTGCACAGATCTTCCCATGCTTCTCTGAATTCCACATACAGGTCTTTTCTTACTACACAACACGACTGCATCACACAACTATCCCATGTTTTATTCAGCTGTTCCTCAGATAAAGGGCACTCACTTTTGCTTCAAGATGTCTGATACCTCAAAAAGTGCTGCTCTGAGAATTCTGATGTATATGGGAACATTTCTGATTTTGATCTTCTTTCAGATATATATCCAGAAGTAAGATCAAAGGGGGTATGTGTCCAGTAGTAGGATCAAAAAGCATGCAAAGTTTAGCCATTTTTTTTTTTGCATGATTCCAAGTAGTTTCCAGAATTGTGTTTGGTTTCAGGATTTTTATTTGAGCTTCTTAATCTAAAAACACACAAAGGAAGTTTTTGAAGGAAGGCAAGATGCAAATGTTTAGCTTTGCATTTGCTATGGCCAGTCTCTCCTAATTCCCAGGCCTCAGAGAAATCTCTGGTCACTGTCTACCTCTTTCTGAGGTCTTCAGAGGTCTCTGGCTGCTATTTGACAAAACAGCAGTTAGAACTCAATAGAGCATTCCAGAGCAGTTGTATGCATGCTCAGGATCTTTTATTCACATGACTATATCCTACCCTTTGGCCTCCTGCACTCTCTTAGTTCCTATTCCTAGCACAGCTCCAGGTGAAAAGAGAGTGAGCGCCTCCTTCTTACAGCTTATATAGGGTCTATGAGGACACATAGGCAACAGCCAATCAGAGAAGGAGACAATCCCGTTAAGAAGCTACCTCAATATGGCTAGAGATCCCACCCATGCTCCCATGCTTCGGTCTCTTTTTGCACAGAAGTTACTTCCTGGGCTTTCAAGAATTTCTGCTTGTTTACTTTCTGATTGCCCTGAATATGACCTTTGTCCTCTGACCCTTACAGCAGGAATGAAAGAAGGAAGAAAGAAAAAGGGAGAAAGAAAACTCTTTCTTCTAGGCAATTAGTCTGATGAAGTAGACATTTAAATAATTCCACCACTAGCATGATATGTGCATAAGAGAATATGTGCATATGAGAATGTACTACAGCATTTACTTAAACACTTTCCCTTTATTTTAATCAGTTAAAGAGTGGAAAGGGGATGAAGGAATGAAAGAAACATAAGTAAACTGCTTCTACTTGCCAATAGGCACTTTGGGGTTTAAAGCATAAAAGGAATGTCACTATCCAGTTCCTCTCTCTTTCTTCCCTAAAACTTTGAAAATCTTGGTTAGAAATTTCAATTGCTGGGAGCAGCTAAGTGGTGCAGTGGATAGAGCACCAGCTCTGAAGTCAGGAAGACCTGAGTTAAAATCTGGACTCAGATACTTACCTCTTCCTAGCTGTGTGACCCTAGGCAAGTCACTTAACCCCAACTGCCTCAGAAATCAATAAATAAATAAAATAAAAAAGGATGGGAAAAGACTTAAGTGTGTTTGTGAGAAGCAGGAAGCAAAAGTTGGCAAGAGAGTGGAGAAGAAACGAAGAGATGAAATTTAGGTGTACATAGCAGGATTAGCTTTGGTAATAGAAGGAATACTCTTTATCTGAGACTGATAAGAGTGAAGGGAGTATAACATGAGAGAAAAAGGAGGTTTTAGCAAATGGTCTCATTTTTTTGTGAACTATGAGATGAGGTCTTTGGCTGGGAAGATAGTAACAAGATGCCATGGCAGAAGAGAAGGTTTAGAACAACTGCTGTAGTAAGAATCAATTAAAGAGGAATAAGAAGATTGCCTTCTTTCAGTGAGAGTCCAGTTCATATTAGCTAACACATGTATTTTTTAAATTAAAACTTTTTATTTTCAAAATACATACATGGATAATTTTCTACATTTACTCCTACAAAAGCCTGTGTTCTGATTGTTTCCCCTCCCTCCCACCCCCCCACCCCACATTGGCAAGTGATCTAATATATGCTAAACATGTGCAATTCCTTTATACACGTTAACACACATTTGTAATGGGCACAGTCATCACAGTTTCATGACTTTCTCCAGATCTCTTCAGCATCATGTGTGTAGGAGTAAAGGAAAAAGATACTGGGAAATCTGGGGTTTGGGTTTAGTGAGGTATAATCATTGGTAAGGCAGGAGTTCCAAGAAATCAAAGAATGGCCAACTGTATGATGAAGGGAGGGCAGTAATGCTAGAGAAAGGGTGAAAGCTTAGGAAAGTCCTGAACGGTACACAAGTAAAAGAAAATGAAAGGAAAAAGAATACTTAAAGTGAGTAAATTAAATCATCTTTAGTACTTCATTCATTTAAATTATTTAATTTAAATGTAAAAATTATTAAGCAAATTTAGTTGCTTGTAATAACATTAAATGTTTGATTTAACAAAAATGTAAAAGAGGGACTATATGACTTATGGCCTCTTTGATTTCTAATTATTTAATTTTTTTATTCTATTTTTTGGTCAGAGATTTACCAATATTGGTCTGGAATAAAACTTGATTATTTGTGAACTCATCAGTATAAGTACTCCTTTAACAGTGCAGATAACAAACTATGCAGGTCTTCTCATTTCTCTTTTTAGTCCTAAAAAAAAAAACAAAACAAAACAAAAAACCCAATCCACAACTTTTTTGGCACTCCATAAACATTTCTTAGCAAATATGGTCATCCCTGCAGGCAATATAATCATTCTGTTGTCTTTTTTTATGATCCAACTTTAGGAAATTAGTAGGTACTCTACAGTACATGTAGTATTACTAAAATATATATTTGACCATAACATTCCCCAATTAAAAATATTAAGTGGCTCTCTATTATTTCTAAGATAAAATGATAAAATCTCTAATGTGATACATGTAGCCCTCACTTAGCTTTTCCATTTGTCCATCTGTCATATGATTCTACATACTCCCAGTTCTAAACTAGTTATTTCCCTTAATACATTTTGTCATCTGCCTCCTGAATCCACAAAGATGGGATTTTGTACCTGCATTACTTCTAACTCTTAGAAGCCCTTGTTTCCTTCAAGTCACACAGCCCAGGTAGCAGTTACTACAAAATCTCCCTGATGGCCTCCCTGTAAGCCTCCCATGCCTGGCCCCCAACTCTGCCTTGTTACTATTTTCTCCATCTTAAATTATATGAACTTATATATACATTGTATCTCTTTAATCAATGAAAGCTCTTTGAGGGCATGGATACTTTCCTTTGGGTCTCTTTGTATCTTTAATTCCTAGGACATAAACAATATTTATAAGAAAAATATTTACTGAATTGAGTTGAATTCATTGGGGATGAGAAGCTAGGATTTGGGAGTCTCTATGAGAGAGCTAGTTGTCTTAGTAGATGGGCCTGGAGTCAAGAAGACCTCCCCTTCAAATTCAGTTTCAGACATTTAGTAGTTGCATGACTCTGGGCAAGTCATTTAACCTGTTTTTGCCTTAATCTACTAGAGAATGAAATTATACATCACTCCAGAATCTTTGCCAGGAAAACCTCATGTATAATATGTCACAGGGTCACAAAAAGTCAGACATCAGTGAACAACTACAATAATAACACTCTCAGTGAGTCTGGCTTTTGATATGAGGAATTGTTGAGAATCTAAGAGATGTAACAATGGAAGAGGAAGGTAAACCAAGGCACAAAGTCTTGAGCATGATCAATTATTAGTAAATTGTAATTTATTAAATTAAATAAATATAATAAATAGCATTATTTATTGTATGTAATATATATATAAATATAATAAATAAAATAAATATAAAACATAAATAAGACCTCAGCTTCCTTAGTAAAGTTAAGATCCTAAATGATGAGAACAGCTTTCTTTTATAGCTTTGGGAATTGCAGAACAAAAAAAACAGGACTTCACAAGTGGGGAACCAGTTATGATTGTTAACAAGATCTCAATGGAATGGAGAATTCAATAGTATTCATAATAGAGCTGAGGCATAGGGCACAATATGATTGTCTGAAAATTGGGAACTCCCTCCTCTCCTCCTTTGAGTAAAAAATATTCATTATTTGAATCCACCTATAAGGTTAGAGAGAGTGGACCAGACATCTTTGCATAGTGAACCAGACATTGCTGAAGGTTAGCTTAGTAGTATAAAGACACTAGACCAGACTATACTTATCCACCCATATTCATCAAGAATAATTTATTTCCTTGAGGCAAAAATACAGCACTGATTAGCAGAAGGGCTTCATTTCTATTTCTGAACTAAGAAAGTTCAGAAACAGAGATCTATAACTAGAGCAGTTACAGGACAAAATTCCATTAATTGTAAATAAGATCAATTAAAAATAATGCAAAAATCAATCTGATTATTTCAGACTCTCAAATCCTAATTCTTCACTCCCAAATGATTCAATTCAATTCAGTAAATATCTATACTAGACTATACCTTTGTGGGTTTGAAAGGTTTCAATTTGGAATATAAAACACACAAGAGAAAAGAGAGAAGATGATTCATTGATAAGATTAGATTCATCTTGACTTTGTACAGACTAGAAACCACTTGTTTAAGCCCATAAAATAGGGCCAAGATTGTACATCACAACAAAGCTTCAAGAGGCTAGCACACTTATTTACTCTGAGCTAGAGAAATTTATTTCATTGGGCTTCTAAAGCTACAGGTCCTATTAATGTTAGTATTATCCATAAATCTAAATGCTGCCACCCACTAGCCCACTTTTAATGAAGTGAGTAGTTTTCTAATCAATTAATATTTTCTCTACAAGTTAACAATTCTCAAATTTTATGGATCATTTAAAAATATCATAACTTTTTCACAATATAACACAACAATTTTATTTGTCCTACCTGTTCACTACTGTCATTAAAATGAAAGTCTAATATTTTGGCTACTTCTGGATTATGATGAACTTTTAAATCAGGGGCAGAAAGTCACTGGACTTCAGCAACTTCTGGATTACCTATTTCCCTCCTCTTTTTATAAATATTCCGTCCAAATTACAGGTAGACATGACAATCACTTGCTACCTCTAGATCTTCTTCCTGCTGGCTCAAGGTCTTTGTAATGCATCCTATCTTGTTGATGGGAGAAGTTCAGCACTGTTCAAATTTGCCTTATTAAAGCCCCAACATATTTCTGTGCCCATGGCAAAAGAAGAAAAAATATTCAAGGTTTCAAAAATGATTAATTTTAATTACTTTAAAAATTTAAATAATCATTTGATGATCATGGTTAACAAATACCACGATATTTATTAATAATGTGTCATAATTAATTGATGTGTAAGTTGTTGGGCATAATTAAAAATTTATCACATAATCAAAACAATAAATAATTATACTTAATAATTTAATTAATAGTCTATTGACAGTGCTGTCTATCTCTGATTCACAAAATACTATAGTCCACAAAGAAATAAAGTCAATATTCATTCTGGGCAAAAGAAAGGGGCACAGTAGATGTGAACAAGTTGCCCCACAGAGCATTTTGAGAATAACAAAGGAGAACCAGAGTAAAAAGGCGGCATCAAAGAACATATAACTTATTTGAAAAAAGGACATGGCCTAATCAAAGGAAAACTATTGCACAATGTTTGTAGAAACTCTGATATTACAGGAAGACCCCAAATGTTAGGTAAATTCTTTGGGGTAAACCTATGGAAGGAAATGTAAAAATTCCCTAAGAAAAGCAGTCTTGAATGCATTGCGATTTGTATCCTCGAGAATATATATATTAATGTGATCACATTCCATTTGAGTATAAAGTTTAGTTATTTATTAATTAGTTCTAAATAATAGCAGAGCATTTTTGCCTCTTAGATATTCTTGGTATTTGAAAAGAATAGATATACGTCGACATAGTATCCTAAAAGTCTTAAAATGCAATTTTAAACTTCAGTGGCTTATGTAGTATATATATATATGTGTGTGTGAGTATAATCACATATTTGTATATATATATATATATATATATATATATATATATATATATATATATATATATATACAATGTATGTGCATACATGTATACAGAAATAAATACATATAAATGTGTGCATATATATCACTAATATTCATTTAACAATGAGCTAAAAACCACTGTAAAGTTGACAAATTATACTTAATGAAGTCAGTTTTTAAACAACCTCTTGAAGAGCAGACACATCGATTTTATAACATATCTTATGAGGCTAAAAAGGATATTAAATTGCTCACAACTATAAGGAAGGGATTTATTCATATTTTTGTTTTATAACCTGAATCTCCTTTTTTGAGTTTTGGAATGATTGCTACTAAATTACTGAAGTTACTCGAGATTATATATATAATGGAGCTGTTCAAAAGAGCATCGTTTACCATACTTTGCCCCCAAATGTGCCAAGGGTCTTTGAGTTCAGCATGTAGGGATCTCTCCCCACCACAGAGCGACTAAACCATTTATGCCTAAATACAAAGGGAGATGCTTAGGGTCCACAGTTTAAGTGACCCATTCAAGTTCACTTGACTAGGAAGTACTAGAGGCAGAATCTGACCCCAGGTTTTCCTAAGTCCAAGCTGAGAATTCTTTTTACTGTGCTATTTATTGCCTCCCTGTTGTCCCTAAATATAGTTGCCAAAAATAAATACAGACAGACAAATTAACATTAAGTCGAATGCGGGTCAGCACACTCACAGTACCTTCATAGGAGCCAGCTGAATAGGCGTGATGCACGAAGGGTCCACCATGGGCTTTGGACGGTTGGCGGTGTCTGCCAGCAAGCTGTGCCACTGCTGGGGAAGTCCTGTGAACTTCTGTTCTCGAGGATCAAACCCGGTATGAACCCTGTGCTCAAAATTAGATGGTCCTGAGATTTCAAGCCTTTTCTTTTTCTTGCCAAACATGATGAAAAACCCTAGAAATATTGAGCAGAGAAGTCATTGTTTCTCACCATCACACACTACTGTACAGGCCTCTTGTTAACTGTTAACAAACATTTATATAACTTAGATAGACTGTATATAGATTATCTATTATAATATATAATTCATATATTCATATAACGATTATATAATTATGTGATCTAGTTTGTAATTAATAGATTATATAGATTTATTAAAGGAAAGAACATATTTACAAAATATCTATGTGCCAAGTACTATGCTAAATGCTTCACAAATATTATCTCAATTCACCTCACCCCAACCTGAAAGATAGGTGTAATTATTCCCATTTTACAGATGAGGAAATTGAGGTAAAGAGGTTAATTTGCCCAGAATCACATGGCTAGTGTGTATCTGAGGTTAAATTTGCACTCAGATCTTCCTGACTCCAGGCAAAGCTCTGTATCCATTATGCGACTTTGCTGCCTCTGAAAAAGGCTGAAGCTTTTGAGAAATACAGGGTCAGCCAATCAATCTTGCAATTGATGTACCCCTAAAATATCCAGGGTCAAAGGAAAGAAAACAAGAAAAGTTTGCTCTCTGAGCCCTTCTTTCAATTCATCTTTGTAATTGCTTTTAGGGCCACCTAACAACAATGTTCCACCAGAGCCTGCATTACAGGTGTAATAGTTGGGCCCTCCTTACCTATCTTCCTCAGGTCCCTTTTCTATCTTGATTCTTATCTAATTTCTTAGCTAATTTCTACTGTCTGATAAAGCCTGAATTGTTCCTTTTTTCTGATAATACATCTAGGATAGCACAATAGACTTTGAAAGATACCTTAGCCTAAAGGTATGACTAATTTGTGAAATTCAGACATATCAACCTGGGAAGGTAGGTACTTTTGGACAAAGGACATTTTGTTATCTCTTAAAAACTAACAAGTAGGCAGTAGCTTATTCTACTTCCCAGAAGAACATATGATAATCAATTAATCTAATCCAATTCAACTTTTATTAACTTTGTATTTCCTTAATGCAAAGCACCATGCTAATGGTACCAGCATAAAAGACTGTGGCCCTGGCCTCAATCTAAGAGGAATTAGCATGTATATAAACAGGTAAAATATGAAGGGGAATATAATGGGAATAGTTAGGAAGGAAATAGAGAATTTTTCAAGAAGAGTGTAATACTTGCATTGCTCTACCCACTGCATTGCTCTACCCACTGTAACATATAGCTTTTCACCAGGTAGAAGTAAAGAGGAAATGCTTTCTTGATATATTGAGTAAGTTGCACTGAACATACGTTGGTTAGAAAAAGTAGGATGAATTTAGGATTTAATTATTAGTTCATTTTGGCTAGAAAATAGAGTATATGAGGGGAATAGTACGAGAGAGGTGACATAGTGAGACCAGTAATTTTACAAGACATGGGCAGCTTGGTGGTACAATGGAGAGAGTTCAGGGCCTGGAATCAAGAAGACCTAAGTTCAAATATGATTTCAGGCATTAGCTTTATAACCTTGAGCAAACAGCTTAATTCTATTTGCCACAATTTCCTCACCTGCAAAATGAGCTAGAGAAGGAAATGGTGATATTTTTGCCAAGAAAACCCCAAATAGGACCCCAAAGAGTCAGACACAAGTGAAAATAACTGAACAACAACGTTAACAAGAACAGTTTGGCAAACATGAAGGAATAGGTTTTGTTGTTGTTGTTGCTTTTAAACTTGATTCTAATAGTTGATATAGGGAGAGTTGGTGATGAGTCCCAGGCTTGTGTTATAGTGATAGCAATGAAAAGGAGGACATACAAATGATTCCGTAGTATTAAAATTAATAGGACAGTAGATATGGCAAGTGAGATGAAAGGAAGATTAGAAGAAGATGACAAATTAAATCCAGAGGCCTGAAAGGATGATGGTGATGTCATAAAAAAAAAAAAAATAGGACACTGAAAGGGAAGGCAGTTATTAAAAGATCAAAAATTTAGAATCATGAACTTAGAATTTGAAAAACCTTCATAAACCAGCTAGTTCAAATCCCTCAATAATCAGAATCAGGAAACTGAGGCCCAGAGATGTTCGGCACCTTGCTTGAGATTACATAGGAAGCATGTGGCATATTTGGAATTGAAACTACAAATTCAGCAATCTAAGATACATACCAAACATAAAAATAATATGTATATGTAACAAAACAATTCGTACATAATCATATTTTTTGATCAGACAATAAGATTTAAATAGGAGAAATGACTTGTGATCTTTGTACATCTAATAAATATCAAAAACAGGACCCAAAGTCAGTTTTTATCAACCAAAATCCAAAGTTTATTCCGCTATACAATGCCTCTCCTTAATGAAAAATATTTTAGGTTATTTGAATAAATTTGATATCATGGTGAACTAAAATTACCAGGATAGCAATAGTTTAAAGAGGTTGTTTGTACATATTTACCTGAGAACAAATGCTAAGAAAATGATAGGCCAAATATAATTTGTTTTGAATTGAAACAGTTCAATCTTCTATTCCTGATTATGAGGTTCTCCTGCTGGCTTCTGTGCCAGTCAAGTTAAGGTATATAAAGAAAATCTTAATGAGAAAATAATACCATTGTAGTATTTAAAATGGGAGTTAGAAAAAATAAAGCTGAGGCAGAATCAATTTGCCTTCACAGCCTCTAGCAATATTGTATAATGGTGTTTTGAATAGTAACAAAGTATTTCTATATGTCTAGAAAAGGTGAGTTAAAGGGTTGTAAGAGGGAATAATTTAAAAGGAAAAATGGAAAATTATTCCTTCTACCAAAATAATATTTCTCTGAAGCGCCTGTTAAGTGTCAAGCCAAAATTCCCTGGGTAATAAAATATTGTAAGAATAGAAATGTTCCCCAAGTTTAGTTAATATGAGTCATAACTGTACTTCATTTTGGTCAGACCATAGTTGGACTGTCTGGTTTAGATCTGGGTACCATCTAGAATACATCCAGAAAAGCGTAAACTCCACAGCAAATGATCCTGGAATCAAATATTTCAAAGATCATTTGCAAGAAATGGGGATATTTAGGCTAAAATAAAAAGACTTATATGGACTATTTTCAAGCATCTGAAGGTCTTTCAAGAGGAATTAGATTTCTTCTGCTTTTACCATATAGAAGATATGAAGCTAAGAAGAAGAAAATTTCTGATCAATAAAGAAAGAAAAAAAAAAAAAGAACCCAAACTTCCCCAAAACTAAACTATCCCAAAGAAGAATGCTTTTAGTCACACAGAGTACCTTTTCATACAAAATCTTCAAGTAAAAAAGTGAATAATCTCTTGGGTGTTATAAAGAACATTTTAATTCAGTGACATGTTGGCCCTTTGAGGGGTGAGAGAGAGAGAGAGAGAGAGAGAGAGAGAGAGAGAGAGAGAGAGAATCATCACTTAATTTTAATTTGTCTTAGTTTCTTCAACTGTTAAATGGGAAAAGTATCAATCCCTATTTCCCAGTATTATGAAGATCAAATGTGACATCTGTAAATATTAGCACAGTGCCTGGCCCATAATATGTATTTTAATAAATGCTTATTCCCTTTTCCCTTCCCCTATAATAAGAAATTTAAGATTCTTCTTACAAATTATTTTTCTATTCATCCATATTTTAATACTTTACCAGGCTTACCTAATACCCTGTTTTTCACAAGGAAAACTGTTATTACAATAATTCAAATATTTAAATATTTAAAGGCCTTTAAGGCAACTTTAAGGCAAGGTATGGTGGATAGAGAACCAGGTGTAGAGTCAGAAGGGCCTGAGTTGAAATCCAACCTCATACATTTATGAGCTGTGAGACCCTGCACAAGTCACTTAATCCAGTTGTCCTCAGTTTGCCTATCTGCAAAATGAACCAGGGAAGAATGTTTGCCAAGAAAATCCCTATGGGATCATGAAGAGTCGGACACAATCAAACGAATGAACGATAACTACATATGGGAAGTAATATGGTATATTTTACATCATTAGTGTTTTTCTCTGGGTATTTACTTGAGCCATCAAGAGTCTGCCAATAGACAGTAGGTGGTAAAGGATGTCATTTTTTCCCAGGTTCTATTAGGACACTTAAAAAGACAACATCCAGCTACTGACAAGGGAAATTTGCTTTATTGTTGCTCATTCTTCGTTTTCCAAGAGGACCAGATATCAGGGAGTGGACGCTGTGACAAGCAAGTGAATTGGATTTAGGTGAGGGAAAGCTGGGCAAGGTCTCTTGCCTCACTTCCCCAGAGCCATCTGGGCCCGGTGGCCAGACATAGATCAGGACAACTGGAAATGGGCACAGTCAGACTTGGACTATGAAGGAGGAGCACAATCAAGTGAATTTAGAACTCCTCCCAGTTACTATAATAGTAGCCATTCATAACCTACAGAAAGCACAGGGCTTGATTTAAGGGATAGCATCTAAAATCAAATAACCCAGCTTGAACTCCCAGCTCTACTACACTCTTACCATGCGAGCTTTAGAGGCATAGTTGGATAGAATGCTAAACATGGAATTAGAAAAACCTGAATTTAAATTTTGTCCCTTCCACTTAATAATTATGTAGACTTCAGGCAAAAAAATTACATACTCAGAACTTCAGTTTCCTAGCTATAAAATAGGATTGTAATGGCACCTGTCAATGGCACTGCTGAAAGGCTCAAATGACATAAAATATTAATTTTTAAAACAAAGTTGTACGTAATTGAAATTTATTATTTGTTATTTATTTTTATCTTAGTTCCCTCAAAGAAATGAGGATGATAAAATTTGTACTGCCTACTATATAACATTACTCTGAGGATCAACTGAAAATTTCATTAAAAAAGACAGTGAATCTACAAAGCACTTGATAAACTTTAAAACATTTTATACACACACACACACACACACACACACACACACACACACACACACACACACAATTGTTCTTGAAATTTACTGATGATCCTGATGATGCTTCCAGGTGATCTACACTCTCAAAGGCTATAACTTTGCATTCAAAGATCCACTTAAATTTACAGAGTTCCTCCCTATAAGGTTGCCCACAGAGTGACATTTTTTCCCCTCATCTTAATCCATCCTCAAAAATTATATAGTGATGAGGCACATTGATCTGACAGTGGCAGAGTCAGAATTTCACCAACTCTAAGAATCTGCTATATTTTTCTACCATCTTAAGACATTCAATAATAGATTTTAAGATATTTTGACCTGATGCATTTTTATTCAAACAAGTGACAATATTTATTAGATAACTGAAGACTTCCATATTTTCAATAGTTTGTTTTACTAAAAAGGAAGATAAATGAACATTTTTAATCATTAACTAATCTATTTAATGTAGTCACAATCAGCAAGGTAGTACAGTAGCCCTGTAGGCAAGAAGACTCAAGTTCAAATACAGTTTTAGATTCTTACTAGCTGTGTGTCCCTGAGAAAGCCATTTAATTTCTGTCTGCTTCAGTTTCCTCAACTGCAAAATCGGAATAATAGCACAACCTGCTTCCCAGGGTTGTTATATAAGGATCAAATGAGATAATATTTGTAAATCATTTAACATGTCATAGTGCTAAGTGCTTACTTATCTATTCAACTGTACAATATACACATTATTACCAGGAAAAGTTGCCAAATGATAAAGGAATCAGTCAACAGCCCAAACCCTCATGTCCATTCTAAACCAATCACACAAATCTCGGGCTAGCTCTAGTCTACTTCTCGCTTCCACTACTTACCTGGATAAATATTCTTCACTTCAGAGCTGCCTCTCTGCCTCTCTGTCTCTGCGACTCTCTCTCTCTGTTTCTGTGTGTGTGTGTCTCTCCCCTTTTAAAACTTAAGTTATCTAATAATCCACCCACGGCTGTTTTCTATTCTCCTTACTCTTCTTTCTGGAGCCATAGAAATTTTGGGAATTTCATTTTATTTTCTGGGAACAATGCTGAAAGTATTCTCTTCCATTTTAAAGATCTTTTTTTTTTTTATCCTGATCTTTATTGCTTTTTATTTAAGGCACATCCATGTTGAAACATTAGAGGGCACCACTTCCTTTTTTTTTGAGCTTTATTTCAAAACTGAGCATGGGGGTGAGAAATATTGCCCTCAAAATCAATCCATTTCCCTATCTCAATTAGCAACAGCTCCACAAACATAAAATAAAGTTTCTCCTTGAACTTGATAATGTGAGACCTTGTGATCCAATTCTGAATATAAATCAAGGAATTTCAATAGAGAATGAATAATAATATAAGGAAGTATTCTCCTTTTGGGAACTTTTTTTTTTTTCTTCAAGAAAGACATGTAAGCCTTAAGAAATCAATTTTATAAGTTGCTGAGGGAAAAAATAAAATCTTCTTGTGGACAATCAGTCCTCCAGTTATGGGCTCCCTAAATGTAGGTAGTCTGATCTGTCAGACAGCACTCCATCACTGGTTCCAGTACTAGACATATTTCTATAGTGGTATTCCAATCAAAGTATAATCACTGGGAACCCAGGTTCCTCTCTTTTCCACAATGAACTACTAGATGAGGATATTAATAAAAGAAATTTTGTTTATATATATATATGAGTGGATAGGAGTTGTCATGATTTTCTGACTGAAAGTAAAACTGGCAACATCAAACCAACTAAATATTATTTATTATGCCTTCTATGTCTAATATAATAGCCTACAATAAGGGCTATAACATTAAGCCTCTGTTTCATAATTCCCTAACATCCATAATTCCACAGAATTTCACTGATTCATTTAACAAACAATAATCTATTGCATCCAGTTATTGTCTGTCCTTCATTCTCAAAGAGGGCCATGACATCAGGGACGGGATGCCATGACATGCAAGTGAATTGGATTTAAGTGAGGGAGGACTGTGCAAGGTCACCTGCCTCACTTTCCCCTCCAGAGCCAGATATAGGTCAGGACAACTGGAGATGGCCCTCACTGTGTCTAGTACTGAGCTAAGCACTGTGAGGAATGCAAAGGATTAAAGATTGCCTTCAAAGGACCCACAATGAGGGAGCTACAGACCAATATAAGGCAAAACTTCCAACCAATTTCAGCTATCCAAAAAATGAAAATTCCCTGATATGTTCTAAGTGAGTTCCCCACACTGTGAAATTATCAAGAAAAAGTTGGAGGACAAGCTGTAAAATACATTCCATAGAGCAATCTTTTCAAGAATCTTTAAATTAGACTATATGGCCTCTGGGGTCTCTTCTAGCTGAGAAGTCAAATGAGAGGCAACATGGTACAGTGGATAAGTAGGCTGATTCTAGAGAAAGGAAGACCTCAGTAAATTATGTTTTCAATACTTACTAGCTGTGGCCAAAGCACAAAATTACTCTCTGCTTTAGTCCCTTCAGAGAAAATGAGGCAGATAGGTGGACAAGTGAATAGAAGAATTTGAGTCTGAAATCTGGGAAACCCACCCAGGCAGTCCCTAGTAATGTGACCCTGGGCAAGCCTCTATTTATCTCAGTTTCGTTTGCTATAAAAAGGGGATTTTATAAAAGTAGCATCTACTTCCAAGGATTGTTGAGAGGATCAAAAGAGATAATATTTGTAAAGTGCCTAACATTATATCTATTTTACAGTAAGCATTAGATAAAGTTTCTTCTTTCCTTCTTTCTCACCTGTAAAATGGATCAATGACATCTGTAGTAGCTACTTCACAAGATTACAGTCATTAATCACCATCATTTTGGATTTAAGAAACAGAGTGTTTTGGGGAGATTTATTATTCATATGCATTCTTAAAGTATATAGCCCCTCATCATTCATTTTATTTATAACATAACATATAAAGTATTTATATTATACATAAAACATTTATTTTAAAATGTGTAAATTGTCTCAATTTCAAAAAGAAGTTCTTAACCTTTTGTGTTAAACCCCTAAATGCATGTTGTTATGTTATTATATATCATGCATCATATGTAGTCTATAAATTATATATAATATATAGTATACTTCTCCATTATCTTTATTCCTATTGCATTATATGTCACATGATCCATCTTAGAGTTCTCAATATGATATATACATGCAGACCCTAATATCCACCGATTTTTCACATTCCTATTTACTATTTACTATATTCCTATTTACTGTAATTATTCTCGTTTCTGCAAACAATCTCTTTCAACTCTTCATTGGATGAGGATTTGGAATCATATCATTTATACTTATTGGATGATGATTCGGACGAACTGACGCAAACACCACTGCCCTACAAGCTGCTCTTTACAATCGAATTGGTGATATTGGCCTTCATACTTACTATAGCCTGACTAATGTTTAATAGTAACTCTTGAGATATTCAACAAATCTTTATAACAAATATTGACACCTTAGCATTGCTAGGTCTTATCATTGCAGCAACCGGTAAATCAGCCCAATTTGGCCCTCATTCTTGACTCCCCTCAGCCATAGAAGGTCCAACCCCCGTATCAGCCCTACTCCACTCTAGCACAATAGTTGTAGCAGGCATCTTCCTCTTAATATGCTTCAACCCTGTTATAGTATCTGACCAAACAGCTCTAACCATCATACTTTGCTTAGGGGGGGTATTACAACTTTATTTACAGCCATCTGAACTATTACACAAAAAGATATCAAAAAAATCGTAGCTTTTTCTACATCTAGTCAATTAGGCCTAATAATAGTCACAGTAGGCCTTAACCAAACACACCTGGCATTCCTCCACATTTGTACACATGCTTTCTTCAAAGCAATACTCTTCCTATGCTCGGGCTCTATTATCCATAGCCTCAATGACAAACAAGATATCCGTAAAATAGGAGGCGTACTCACACTACTTCCTATCACCTCTTCAGCAATCATTTTAGGTAGCCTCGTCCTAACAGGCACATCTTTTTTAGAGGTCTTCTTTTGGAAAGACTCAATCATTGAAGCTATAAATACATCATATATAAATACCTGAGCATTGCTAATTACCCTGATTGCTACTACACTCACAGCAGTCTACAGCATGTCAGTAATCCACTTTGCCCTTCTAAAAGAACCCTGATTCCTCCCTAAAGCTCCACTAAATGAAAATAACCCTAATCTAATCAATCCTATTATACAACTTGCTCTAGGAAGCATCTTTGCAGGATTCCTAGTAACATCAAACATACCTTCTACCACAATAATTCCTACAACCATACCTACCCTCACAAAAATCTCCGCCCAATCATTAACTGCACTGGGAATCTTAACTGCCATTGAACTTAACCTATTAACAAACAAAATACCAAACAAATCCTTAATCCATACTCATAATTTCTCAAATATGCTAGGGTATTTCACACATATTTTTCAACCACTTAACCCTCTGGCAAACTTACAAATAGTAATTATATTTCTATATATGATACATGATATTTAGTAACAACTATATTTCTATATATGATGTATAACATTTAGTAACAATTATGTTTCTATATGATGTAAAATATAACAGTATTTCTATATATTATATATAATATATCATAACAATTATATTTCTATATATAGTAGTAGATATATAATAAAAATCATTCCTTTCAATTCTTGTGCATTTAGATGTTTTAACACAAAAAGTTAACCTCTCTTTGAAACTGAGTCAATATTAACATATAATTATGATAGATTTCTATATATGATGCATAATATATAGTATTATTAGATTCTATATTTATAGATATATAATTATATTTCAACTATAGTGAAATACAATAATCAAAATCATAAAAAACAAATTCATAACTCCATGTTAAGGATCCTTAATTTAGATTTTCTTTAAACTATAACTTTCAAGTGGATGTAAATTATAGGCAGTTTCAGCTAAGAAGTGCTGATTTACACATGTAGCAACCAAAAATAGAGATACTAATAATCATTTTGTAATTGTATAAAATGAGGTCAACTTATCTTACCAAATAAGTAAAGCTGAAGGCTTATAACTCAAAAGGGCTCAATCATATTCAGATTCCTATTTTGTATGATATGCATCAGTTAATACAGATTGGTGTTCATCAAGGTTATTTGAATCATGTAATGACGAGTGGAGTTCTAATTCTAGCCTTCTTCACTCATGCCTCCATCTGCCTACACTATTTACAAAAATTCTGGGATATCAGCAAAAGCTGTTGCAGTACCATAATCACCACATTCATAGAATGCTGAGGGAGGGGTAGTGGGGAGAGAGATGGAGAGAAACAGAGACTGAGAGAAACAGAGAGACAGAGAAGCAGAGGTTGCCTCCTTTGAGGATTTAATTGCATACATTCACAAATGCATGAGCAGACAGAGACATGTAAGGAAACCATGTGTGACAGACACAATATATAACTACTGTCAGGTTACTAGCCATTCTAGGGTAATGTGTGTCTTACGGTGTCTCAGTGTACTGTACAAGCACTTCTATGTAAATTCCAAAACTGATCTCAATTCTTGCATGGAAAAGGGGGAGGGGAGAATAATAAAACAACTTTGAAGATAAAGTAAGAAATTAAATGTTGTCTGATGACACTTGTCAGCCCAGAAAGTTGAAAGCTATCATTAAGCCCTTCTCCTTAGTCTATCTAGGGTGAATAGCAGTAATCTACAGGGACCCAGTCCTAAGCCTGCATATTTATTACATTTCCCACTTTTTTACTTGCCCAAAATTTGATTTCCTTTATATCTTGTCGTGTTTCATCACAGGATACTAGATCTAGTGTGGGATGGAACCTCAAACACCATCAATTACTAACTCCATCTTTCTACAGATAAGGAAACTTAGACCCAGGGATGTCTTACCCAAGGTCACAAAAGAAATATAATAATGCCAGCTAATCCTCAGGCATTTGAAAAACTGCAAAAAAATCAGGTGAAACAGTAAAATACAACAAGGTAATAGATATATTTTTCAGAATCTGCTCTTAAATTTGTTGGGGTAAACCACTAGGACTTAGATTCATGAGTCGATAGATCCATAGTATTTCAATACTAGAAGGGACCGAGAAGATAATTTGACCCAACACACTCATTTTATGGATAA
Organism: Sminthopsis crassicaudata; assembly: GCF_048593235.1. Classification (NCBI taxonomy): domain Eukaryota; kingdom Metazoa; phylum Chordata; class Mammalia; order Dasyuromorphia; family Dasyuridae; genus Sminthopsis; species Sminthopsis crassicaudata. The sequence continues at coordinate 171,329,674 of NC_133618.1, read as the reverse complement.
GTAAACTGAGGCCCAGAGGCAGAAAGTAAATTGCTTATGGGACTATTCAACTAGTTAAGGGGAGACTTGGGATTAGAAATCTGGCATCCTAGTTCTTAAAACAAGTATCTTTTCCACTGTCCTAACATGCCTCAAATATACAGCATTGTTGGACTGTTTCAAACAGTTTAACAGAGTTATACCTTTCAGGAATGATAGGTTTAGTGATCACTATCAAGACCTTGAAAGTAGCATAAAGTCTTGGGAGTCACACTACTTTCAGTAACATCTCTGAAAAAAATTCTTCAAAAAGTGACTCTAGGTACTGATATTATCAATAAGCTTTCCTTAAAACTCTGTTAAGAAGGAACCCTGATCCTGTTCCATTTGATGACTAATCTGTTCCTTGCCTCAAGTTTTCAGGTTAGATATTCTGTGCCTTCATAGAGCTCCCATGCAATTTCCATGTTTCAACAAAGATTAATTTCTCTTGTGAACATGCTTATCTGTATATCTACACAGATCTAGAAGTGTCTTCTTAAATTATCAGGGCTAAAAAGCCATTAATGTGAATTGGTCTCACATTAGTCTCCACTGATGTTTCTAGGTAAGGCTTGCCATTCTGAAACTTCACTTCTAATTATTACTGGATGGAGAGAAATAGATATAGGTAAAAAAATCATCAGTTTATTTTAAATAATATTTGGCATTTGGAATGACAATATGTTTATTTATCTTATACTTCAAAAATATTGAAATGACACTGTGATAATATCAAATACTCCTTAGGGTATATAATTTTTAAAATATTTGCTTAATATTAATTTTGATTTAGGATGAAAATAAAATGTGTTCTTTTTAAAGTTTTCCAACAGATTTAACTTTTATTAATTCCCACATTATTACTCTACAGTCATCACAGTCATTCACAATGGTTCGGAAATCATAATGACAAGAGTCAAAGGGCCTAGGGCATTAGCTACCTCATTAAAGATAATATCTGAGCCATAAAAGAAATAACTAAATTCGGACAAACCTGGGAGAGAGTGAGAAGATTGACTGACCCCCTTCCCTCTTCTCTGTTCTCCTTCCATTGAACCTCCAAAAACACTCAAATTGGTTAGTTCTCCCACACAAACTCTATCATCTGCTGACTACCCTCCATAAATTAGAGATTGGGATGAGGAAGAGGGCCTAAACTCAAGAATAAATAGACTATTTCCTTCTTTCCACCATGGGGGCAAGGGTATTCCTTGTAATTAATATGGATACATTAGACTGCAGGAGTATTATCCTTCACTAGTGTCATTGGCTCACTCTTCTCCAAAACAGAATTTGAAATTGAAGCTTATAACCACTGTGAGATGCAATCCAGACTTGGCCTAATTGCTCAAAAATTCCCATTATAGATGGCACCAGGAGTTTTTCCCACCATGGGCTAGGGATGAGCAAAAATGGGGAATCCCTATGATGGGAACAGCAGCAAAAATGGTATTCCTGAATGCACTTGACTTCTGAAATACAAACCTAATCCTAGTTCCAGTATAGTAGGGAGAGGGCGATGGATAAGATGCCTCCCGTCTCTTCCCCTACAACCACAGCAACAAAGAAAGCTGGATGGTGAGGCTCAGACTAGATTTGATGCTGGCCTGAGCTGGGGCTGGGAGGAGAGAGATCCCTCTTGTACTGGGTCTATCTGGAACTCTGTCAAGAGGGTAGGATGAGGCGAGTGGGATGGAAAGTAAGCTTGGATTCCAGGAAGGTTATGGAAATGAGCATTTAGAAGGATGCAGAAGAGATTAGGTCTGATGTCCTGGGCAGAAGCATGACTAGATAGTGAAGAGGGTACATGCGATGCCAGGTTGGGGACCTGGATTTTCTTTGCTGAGGTCCCAGTAGTTCAAAAGCCTGACAGACTGTCTATATGCTCTGTCTTCCCCCCAAAGTCTTGTCTCTTAAGCCCAGGATGGCTCATAGCGGCTTGCGGCTGATCCTGCAGCAGAGTACAGATGTCCAACAGGGCCTTCTTCAGCTAGTGAGAGAGATGGGCAGCACAGAGCTGGGCAGAGCTTTGTAGAAGAGATCACAAAGTTCATGTGCTCAGCCATGGGGCTGTAGCAGGGACCAACGGCCCAAGACACATAATGCTGTCAGTCTGGGCTGGCAGAAAGATGAGTGTGCACTGCAATGGCATGAAGATCTCAGGGATACTCACTAGATCTTGGATGGCCCAGCGGAGATCAACCAATAGTTTCTCCTGTGATAGCCTTTCAGTATAGGGTTTGAGGGTCATCCCACCACCTTCTTCAGCAGTTCTAGCTTCACTTGCTCCAAGTTATCCGCAGCTTTGACAAAGTTGAAGGAACCAACAAAGTGGGAACGGGTGGTGTTGGTACAGCCCAAGTGGGACTTCAGAGCCTGTCTCATAGGAGGAACAGTTTGGGCCCCAGATTCTGAAATCGACCAGCTGTGGACCCCAAGAATGGAACCATCCGGGCTCATCTTCTCTGACTTGGAGAAATTCTTCCCAAAGTGGAGGGACATGGTTGAGGTCCTACTCTGTTATGCTGAGCTTCTGCTTGGCTCTCCCCCTCTCAGGGGTGACCCTGAAGCACAGCTTCTTGGACAGGGATCCTGGTGGGTGACCATATGAGCTCCCGTTGCTTTGAGAAATCTACAGTGCAGTCCTGGAGCACCGAGATATGTGTGTGTGTGTGAAGTCTACAGCAGTATGCTCATACTCATGGCCACAGGAGCCATCTTCTGCAGCTTTTATCATTAATTAATGCAGCCTCTGGTGGGCCACGTGGCTCTTGTGGATGTCCTCCAAGACCCTTGGTATGGGCACGGAGAAAACTCTTCTGTTTTCTTCTGTACTGAACATACGAGGTCTTGTTTTGTCTTTGACGGACAAGGTGTTACAGACATTGGTGGTAAGAGTGCTATTGGGCTCTTATAGGTCTAAAAGGATGAGTTCCAGATCTTCTACAGTTGTGTGAGAATCTGGTCTGCAGTTAGGGGTGTCCTATCCAACTCAAAACATTGGAAACTGTGCACAACAGTGGCATGTATAGCTGTAATTTTTGTTTGTTTTGTTTTTTGTTTTGTTTTGTTTTTTTGTTTTTGTTTTGTTTTGTATGGGCAATCTTTATTCTAAAGATTTATTAAGAAATCACTTTTCAGAAAGTTGGACTCCTGAATTATCAAACTCAGGAACTCTTGAACTTGAACCAACCCCAAAACTTCTCTGTCCAGATGGTTGAATTCCCAAATTCTCAAACTTAGGCACTCCTGAACTTGAACACAAGGCAACCCTCACATTTGCTTCTACCGGGAAATCGTGTATAGCTGTAGTTAATGACCAAGTCCTGCTTGGGCCTGGGATTCTGCAGGAAGAGAGGATCTGGTAACACAGGTTCATACACAGTGGCTTTCCTCCAGGATATTCCACTGGCCAAGTCTCACAGTCAATCACAGCCTTGGAATCCAAAGCTCCTTCTATGGTTTGGTTGCAAACTGAGCTGACTCTGGGAACCCACAAAGTCTTGTTTGGGGAGCACCAGACCTGGACTAGAGTGAATCACCATAGATTGTCTGTACTGGAGGTGGACAGTCTTTAGCCACCAGATAATCAATTGTGTATATTTCTGGCTCTTCTGCAGTGGCCCTTTTACACCTCTTGAGCCCCAGAAGTCACCTACTAGCTTCTTTGTGTTATTCCATTTTTCTTCACTCACAATGGGCCGCAGTTTCTGAAAGTAATGATGCTGGGTCTGCTGCAGGAGGGCCAAAGGCAGAGAACTCCATGTGCTTGAAATCCTCCTGGTATCTTCTTCAAGGAGACTCTTTTGAAGCCCAAAGCCTTTATCACCAAAAGGCCAGCGTTTGGTAACCCTGGTCTGCCTACCACCTGTCTGAGGCAGACCAATATACCAGAGCCTCCAATAGATTTCACAGCTGCTTTACCTCTTTGCCCACACTCCCTAGTTTTGGCCACCTAGACCCAAGGTCAGAGGGCTGCAGGTCACAGAGCCACTCTGGCCAAAGTACTTGCAGCCTCTGTCTCCCTGCAGCCAAGCACCCAGGCGGGGAGGGGAGCTGTCCCCATTCCCCAGCTTGAGCCTGCAGCCCAGGGAGAAAGAGGGGCAAGGGGCAAGTGATGAGTGATGGGACAGAGGTGAAAAGGGCAAATGGAGTAACTGGCCCAGACCCTGGAATAGAATGTCTTCTTTTAACAGACAGCTGGTGTATATTTCTTTTGGAAGCAGCTTGAAAAATTATTTTGTTAAATGTTTGATCCATTATAGAAAAAGAAACTTGACATTTAAAAAGAAGGCAAAGTATTTCTGTAGTCTTTCTATAACATGGTCTAGTTCTAAAAAGGATCTCAGAAATGGTTATTGATTAGCATTCTTCCCTATTCTGTTATCAGAATAAAACTGCACAGCATTGTGAAAATGTAAAAATTATTAATATTTAGTTTTTGAATGTACTATAATGATAACACATTGCATCTGTCTAGAAAAGAGATTCTTACCCTATTTATGTCTTCATCATGCTTTCCCCCTTCAGCAGTGTGATAAAAATCTATACATTCCTTCTCAGCATTACCATTTATTGCTCACATTGATAATTAAAGAAAATGCTAAATTTCATGGGGAAGTTAGTGAAAATAAGGATGGGATATTTTTCCAAACTCACAGATCTTTTGAAATGAGACTATGGATCCCAGATTAAGAACTCCTTGTTCAGAGCTATATACTTTCAACATGCTTCAATACTCATGATAAAATTTGAGTTCTTTCTCCACAAACACTTCCTTGACCATTTCATTCACATCTATTCTTTCTGAATTCCTATGTCACTGCTCTAGGTAATCTTTTGTCACTTATTTAGTTTCTTAGGTATTCAACTAGATGATCAGCTAGAATGCAGTGACTATGTGCCCATTATTCTGTAGACCTCCCCCTTCCCCTTTATACCTAATATACAATAGATGTTTAAAAATAACTTAGTACATTCCAACAACTCTTTGGTAATGCATGGGGACAGAAATCATGATCTCTAGTTTACAGATAAAGAAACAGAAATTCAGGGAAAGTAGGTAATTTTTTCAATACTATAGACCTAGTAATCAGAGCAGGTGCTAGACTTCGTCCTCTTGGACTCAAACTTCTTATTTTCTCAGTATAATATCATTTTAAGATTGATCTCTTATATAGGTGAATCATGATGCAGTTTCAGACTAATCTAGGGCAAGATACTTTGGAGAGTATTTTACTGGTGAACCTTCTCCTGAGATCAGATCACTTGATGATAATTCACATTTATATCATACTTATAGGTTTACAACCCACTTTCTTCATAGAAGATAGCTAATACAGGTATCCTCATTTATCCATGTTTTGAATATTCATAGCTAGTCAGTAGGTCTATAAGAATTTCTAGAGTGCTAAGCTCTGAGGATAAAACAATAACAATAAAGTGAAAGACAATCGCTGTTCTTAAGAAGCTCACAGTCTATGATATCGTGATATATTTTGCATGACTGAACAAACATATTGTCTTAGGGCGAGAAAAGGTGAGGAAGGGAGAGAGAAAATTTGGGACTCAAAAAAATGTTGAAAACTGTTTTTTTTACTTGTAATGGGGGTAAATATTAAAAAATTAAAACAAAAAAAATTACAGTCTAACAGGGAAAGCAATATGCAGGTAATTATATATAATGTGTGTACACACACACACACATGCGCGTGCGCACGTGACAAATTAGAGAAAATAAAAAGAGAGAAGGTACCAGCATGAAAGGGATTGGGAACTTTCAGACATCATTTTAAGGTTTCCAAAGTACTTCACATATGTTACTTCTTTTGAGCCTTACAGTTATACCATAAGTGCCTAGACTTGCTCCCATTTAACTGAAGAGGAACTGAAGGTGAGAGAGGTTAAGTGACTTGTCCAGAATCCTATGGTTAGTGTCAGAGATGGGATTAGAGTTCAGGAATTCCTGTCCAATATTCTAATCATTTCATTACTGAACTGCCTCCAGCACATGGTGAAACTGAGATAAGGTTATTTGCCAGTGCTTACAAACTAGTGAAGTAGAAAGTTAAAACTCAAACTTAGGTTATTCTGTTCCTTCAGCCCTAACCTAATCCTATCTTAATCTGGAGAAATACAAGTCACTGCCTTCTAAGACATTGAAAAGGACTCACTAAGCAGATGATGATGATGGTGATGGAGAAACAAATACTCTTTTGCTAAAGAGAAGCTTTCACTGCCATCCTTGACTGTCTGAGGAATTACAGGGCTTTCTTTTCTTTGGTGCTTTCAGAATTCCCTTTTGACGTCCCAGGCTTGGTGGAGTCAATGACTTCCCAGGAGACTTCCCCTATAAATCTAGTGGAGCGGGCTGCCATTAATTGGAAGCCATTGTATGGCCTCCTGAAGGAGGGGGAAGAAAGGGACAAGGTAAGTGGAATCGGAGCTAAACTACTTAGATAATTCTTTGCTCCCTATGCCACTGTCTGAAAGTTGGCCTCCACCTTTTGGCACTGACAACTAATTAGGCAGTAAATTTTTCAAACTTTAGGGTCATAAAGGGAATTTAATATAAGTACTGTATAATTAAAGTTTCAAACTGTACAGGCAGCTAACTTGATATCCCCTTTTATGCACAGAAGGAATGGAATCATGGAATAAAAAGATGTACTTTAATGCTTGCTACAGCTTAAGGCTTACTCTTCTCTTACTGCTATATTCATGTAAAGATTTTTTTTTTCTTATCCTCAAATCGCTCTTGAGAGTGTATTAAATGAAATAATGGGTAATTAAGTTCATCAAAAGTATCTATGTTTAGATCACTTTGGTTTTATATGGGGTTTACCCCTGGAGGAAGAGAGATGGCATTTTATATAAAGTACTATGGAAGAAATGCATCCAGAAAGAGAAGAGAGAGAAAAAAGATCCATTTCTAGGACTCTTTTCAAGAGTATTATTGATTGACTGATAGACAGCCATAGATATGTAGATATACATACACATATACATGTGTCTATGCATGTACGTATATTTACTATGAAGTGAGGAAATATTATGAAGAACTCTACCAGATTTGTACTAATAGTAAAAATAAGGGAAAAAGCATAAACTATATAATAGCTATTTAGGAGGAAATTATAAAAATCTTAAAGTTAGGTTACATTTAACCTAAAATTAAAGATATTTTCCCCAAGACATATTTTAATGTCCTATTGGTTTAATGTTTTTCCTCAATAGGAAATATTGTTTGCTTTTCTCAAAATAGAATATTATTCTTAATTGAAAGTTTTAAAGACAGCTCACTATGTTCTGCTACTATAATTAGGTGAACCTATGCATTCCCATTGCTAGACTCTGTCTTTTCCAAAGTAGTTCTAGTTCCACCACTGAGAATAGGACTTCTAAAACTTTTTCTATTGTGCCTCCTTTTCTCCTCAGAAAATTTTACATGATGCTAGGTATACAGGTATATAAAATAGGTATGCAAATCAAACATGTACTGATAACAAGTCATAATTTCATATTTTCCACATTTAGTTATGAGACCCCCTATGACGTTGTGAACCACAGTTTAGGAAGCTACATTACAGTAACAGTATCCCTTGGGGATGTATGTGAATTTAAATCTCATATGACTTAAGAGAGATTAATAACTGGTTAAGATGATGTCTGAAAACAGAATTTGGATTTCCAGGATCATCACTTAAAAAAGAAGAATGGCAAAGTTCTAACCAGGGATAAAGTATATATGCAAAGCATTCTTAAGGACATATCTACTATAGAAAGTAGATGAAACATAATGAAACTAAACTGTATATTTTTTAAAATTTTAAAGCTTTAAAAGGAATGGGAAGTGAGAAAACTTACATCTACCCAACTACATAGAGAAAATCTCTTATGGAGGAAAAACAAGAATAGGAGAGAACAGCCAGAAATTTAGAGGTAAAATCCAAAAAAGGGTGCAACAATAAAATCCAAGGCTTTCTAAGAATGAACCCTCTTTCAATTTTAGATCTACAATCTAAGTGCGCAAAGTATGGTTAAAAAGCAAGGTGAACTAGAGATCCTCATACAAAGAAAGGCATTTGATTACATTAGTATTATTGTCACTTGGCAGAATGGAAGCTGCTGACTACAACATGGCTCTGAATAAATATAATTAATTTTATACAAAAGAGGATAAACGTGGGGACAATAATATTATAGACAGAATAAATCTTTATATAAGGACACTCAGGAATGGAGGGAGGAATTGAAAAAGTTCATACCAAAGGTAAAGATCAATGGAGGAAGAAATCATAGGAATATTTTCATTGAAAAATATGGTAAACGATTGGGTTGGAAGTGAATGGCTACCATCAATGGCCTTTGAAAACATAGAAAAAAAGGAAAATACTGGTTTTGAAAAGAACAACTATCCATTTCCTTCCTCCCTCCCTCCCTCCCTTCCTTCTTCCCTCCCTCCCTCCCTCCCTCCTTCCCTCCCTTCCTTCCTTCCTCCCTCCCTCTCTCCCTCCCTCCCTCCCTCCCTCCCTCCCTCCCTTCCTTCCTTCCTTCCTTCCTTCCTTCCTTCCTTCCTTCCTTCCTTCCTTCCTTCCTTCCTTCCTTCCTTCCTTCCTTCCTTCCTTCCTTCCTTCCTTCCTTCCTTTCCTTTCCTTTCCTTTCCTTCCTTCATTTCATTTCTTTCTTTCTTAAATATGGAGGCAAGAACAAAGAATAAAGAAACTATGGACCCATAATTTTCATTCTTAAAAAAATTCTAGAATGTATTTCTATAGGGATGATTAATGAACAGAAAAAAGGAGACAGGGATGATAAAGAATCCACCAGAATTTTGTGAAAAATAGGTCATACTTAAATGGAGTCATTTTTGACTCAGAAAACTATTTGGGATTATGTTAACAAGTGACTAAAATGTATATATTCTTTGACCCAGAAATCTAAATTGAGAATCCAAACAGGTCAAAGAAAGACAGGTCCTTTATATGCCAAAATAGCACCTTTTTGCAGTAGCAAAAAATTAGAAATGAAGTAGACATTTGTCACTTGGGAGGTGAGTAAGCTTCAGTTCAGGAATGTGGTAGAACATTAGAAAGATACATGCTATAGTAGCTAGGCTGCTGAATGAACCTGATGACAGGAAAATAGAGATTTAAATCCCAGGTCAGATACTTAATAGCTATGGGACCCTGAGTAAGTCACTAAAGCTCAATGGATCTCACTTCCTTTATTTGTAAAATGAGGGGATTGAATTTAATGATCTTTAAGGTCCCTTCTAGCTTCAAGTCTATGATCTAAGATTAGTAAACTGTAGGAAACATTCAATATTCAAATATAGCTAGCTAAGCATAGAAAAAAATAAAAATTGTACAGAGTGAATTAAGCAGAACCAGGCAAACAACCTTTACAATAATATAAATGGAAATTGTCTTGAGTAAATATAATAAAGGTAGATGGAGGTACAGATTTTGAACTAGATCAACTTATTAACAGTTACTATTATACTAGTAACCACAGTAAGACCCGCAACCTTCTCAGAGAAGGAGGGGATCCTCTTTAATTAACATACAGGAAAAGGTTGTAGCATTGGGGTAGGAACACTGTAACTGGCTATAATGAGAAAGATGGGCTGGCATTCAAGTAATTAATAATTAAAGAATGTTAATGTTAATTGTTATAAGAAGCTCATTTGTATTTTGTAGTCTTTGCTAGGAGATCACAGCTAACAAACTGCCAACTCTTTAAAAGAGATAAAAACTCCCTTAATTACACACAAGACAGGAAAGGACAGATATACTTTTCAGGGGTGGTAACTTTGTAGGGCAAAACAAAAGGATATTCATGAAATACCCTAGGGAATACTGCATGAGAAATAATTTCTTTTTAAACTAACTTTAAGCTAGCTCAGCTGAATTTGTGAACTTAACTCAAGACAGGTGAATGCAGACCCAATTATGAAGTTAATATAGCATGAAAACATTTACAATCTAGAATTAGTACTGTAAAAATCAATATAAAAAAACCCCCACAGAAACATTAGGATTTTAATCTTTTCACAAAAGAAAAATGTAGCAGAAAAATGGCTGAATGTTGTGTAATTATAAAATTTTGCCTCTGAATAAAAGGGAGAATCAATGCTTTTGACTCCTTTCTTAGAAGAAGTGGGATATGACACATTGAATGTACTCAGTGTTAACTTGTTGGCAAGTTTCGCTATACTACTTTCTCCTTTCCTTCTTTATTCTTCAGTATGAGGCAAGGCTTGCTGGATAAAGGAAAATAGATACACATACATTCATACATATGTATGTGTATGTGTGAGAATGGTTTGATATGACCTGTGTTTAAAAAATTTCTATATTTTTATTTTACCTCATATTCACACATATAAATATATATATATATACATATATATACACACACATATATACATACTCATGCACATATATAAATTCATTCATACATGGGATAGATTTCTGAAATCTCTCATGTATGAATCTATCACATGCATATATAAAATGTATATACATGTGTGAAAAGTAGCATAGACAAATGGGAAATCTGTCAATACATATATGAACCTAATGAATATATGTGTATGTTCATACAAACATATATATTTGTATGTGTAGATCTATCTATATATTACAAACACATGAATGTGAGGTGAAAGGAAAAAATACAGCAATACAAATTTTTCAAAACAGACAATTTCCTTGAATCTCTAGATCAGGGAAATTATGTGGTGAGAGTTTACCTAGATCTTAGCACAGCGCAGAAAAAGTTTCTAGAGCTATACCTGTGGAGAATATTGAAAGATACAGGCTATACAATAGTATAATTACAGGGATTCGGAATGGATTGAATTATCTGACTCGTCACTAACAGTCCAATGTAAACTTGGTAGTGAGCCTCAGAGTTCTCCAAGGATCTGTGCTTTGCCCTGGGTTATTTACCATTCTTCTCAAAGCTGAGGATGACCCACAGCTGAGAGTGATCGTTAACACACTGTATGACGAAGACAATTCAGAGAATGCACAGGCTAGACTAGTGAGCCAAATCCAGCAAGACGAACTTACTAGGGAAAAGCATAAAGCTTTGCACATAGGTTAAAAAAATATCAACTCTACAGGTGTCATAAGTGGGAAGCATTTCTCCAGAGTGTTCTGCCCAAAGAAAATCTAAGGGACCAAGTGGACTTCCAACTCAGCATAAGTTAACAGCGGGATGTGGCAGCCAAGGAACCTTAAGTTGCTCTAAGAGAATTATCCTCCTGTGACCTACTTAGTTCCTTTTATGCCTTTTCTTCCCAGCCCCTGTGGCTTACTCTCCATGTTTGCTCCTGCTGTCTAGTCTCTCTCCGCCTGGATTCCTTCCCTTATGTTCTCCACACAACAGCTTGCATTCCTGAATCTCCTTGCCAGATCCCTCATCATTAGTTTGGCCCTACCTTAATTCCTTGGTTCCCTGTCTGTGGTAAACCTTTCTCCCTGGCCTGCCACCAAAGGCTTCATTTCCTACTCACCTACCCTGTCTACAATTTGCTTTTAAATTCTGAAATCTAATGCATCTGCATCTGGGGCCCATGTTAACATGAGTAAGCCTGGCTTCTTGATTCCTCAATTCTTCATACCCACTAGATCCTGCTATGATTATTCAACTCCACATCCTGAATTTTATTTCCTTAATTATTTCATCCTATTACTCTGCTAGTCCTAATCCTGACAGAGGATAAAGCAAGTTTTGTTTTGTTTTGTTTTTGTATAGGGGATTTTCAATGAAAGCAATGAAAGAACCCTCATATGAAGAAAAAAATAACAAGTTGACCTAGGAAATCTAAAGACAGCAACCAAATTTTATCGGTGAAATTAAATGGTGGTTATCATAGTACCTTGCACTGGAGAAGCATCCAGTAATGTAATACGTATGGAAAATCCTATATAACCTGTTGCATACTATGGAAATGTTAAGGTCTTGTTATTGTCATTGTTATTTTATGATGGAGATGTGTTGAAGAGGGGACCCCAAACTCTGAAAATCCTTGAAGGACAAAATCTCCTTCAACTCTGTCTCAGTGAGGGGCCCTGTCCTGAGGGACAAACAGTTTTCATCCTTGTTATCTGGGTGGGGTCGGCTCAGTCCTGAAACTCATTGAATTCAATTCAAATTCCAGCCCAAGCTGAAACCCAGTAAGAAGCCAACTTGGGACTCCACCCACAAGCCCCGTTCAACTAAAGTTCCCATTATAAAAGAGCCAAACCAAAACCCTCTTTGCTGAGGTTCCAAACATGCCATGCTATGCCAAGGAGCCTCTATCCACTGGAATACTCTTTCCAGTGCCATCCTCTCTTTATCCTCACCTATTTCCTAACCAGACTGTATGCCTCTCTGTCAGGATTTCTAACCTTACTTCCAATCCCCATAATAAACCTCTTTTATCAATCTAGCTTTTTGGGTCTGTAAATTCCTTTACAGAGAACCTCTGCACCACCAGGAGGGAGTCCCCAAAACTCCCTACCCTTGAGCCGGATCCCAAGGGGTTGCAGGGGAGCCAAACCTCTCCCTTTGGTTCCCTGAACCCCAAATCTGCCACTAGACATTTTCATTTAACTCCCTGACCACCAGAAACCCTCGTCTCATTTTGGTTCCCTAAATCTAAACCTCATCATTTAGTTTCCTGACTGGGAACCCCCCAAAATTAGACATCGCTGGCATCCAAATGGAACCCTAAAACTCTGGACACTCAGAACCAATTTGGATTTTGAGCTGTTGGCGCAGTATTCTTCAGGAAGAATATCTGTGTTCTCTGACAAAAGGCCTTCTTTTGTCTCACCCAGACCGGGTCTGGGCTGTGGGCAGTATTCTCCCCGGGGAGATTACCTGCATTTCCAAGCAAAAAGGACTCTTTGTCACATTCTATTTTTAGAGATAGTGGGACCAGGAAATCCCGGAACTCAGGACAAGGTAAAAGACCTTTTTTTCTTTCCCTATCCTACAGTGGACACCGGACACCCAAGCCACCCAGGTCAGGCTTGGGTCGTTGTTCCAGCTCCACAGGCACCATTCTTTACAAATTGCTGCGGACTGACAAAAGGCCTCCTTTTGTCTCCCTCTCTGTCTCTAGAGACAGGAGAGAGGCTGCAAGAATTTGGGAAAACTATCTAGACACACCTCTGCCTCTAAAACCCTTCCTTAGCAGATGCTTGGCTGGAGGAAACTCCCTTGGCCCGGCCCCTCCAGAGACAAAGGACCTTCCTTTGCATCTCAAGCTCTCGGGCAGGAACTCCAGGACTGGAGAGGAAGTGTCTCTTCCACACGGCTCCCAGACCAAGGAGACACATGGCCCTTCTGGGGCCCCCAGCCCTCTCGGAGTCCCAGGCCAGCACTCTCTTTGATCTGTTCTGGGGAGATAACGGGAGAAACTGAAGAGGAGCCGAGTTTGGGCCCTTCTCCCATCCCACGGTTAACTACAATGGAATCTCTGATAGTCGGGATGCAGCCACGAGGAGAAAGGCCACTGAATTGGGGTGAGCTTGGAGATGTGTCTCTGCCCTTGGCTGCTACTCCCTGGAGAGGGGTGAGCAGTCTCTCCCAGCAAGGTTTGGGGGCTTGGACGCGTGGAACAGACAGCGGAGCCCTCACTGTTCGGGAAGCGCCAGGTAAATGCTCTCCCGCCCTGGCTGAGCACCTCTGGTCTTTCCTCCCCCTCCCCCAGAGAGTGAGAATCACAGAGGAACTCAAGGCCTTTTTCAGAACCCTCCCAGCAACCTGCCATTTAAGTCTCCTATCCTGTCCCCTTCTTGGGGTACTGAACAACGGGGAGATTGGGGACTCAATCTTATCTTCTCAAATCTCCGGGAAAATGTTCCACCAACTTTTAAAACAAGTTTACCAGCAATCTGGACTAGGGGCCCACGCCCCTCCCAGAAACTCTGCCTGGCTCTTAAAGGAGCCCTCTGGACGCATGCTCAAGCTCTTGTCTACAAAGACAGGGGATTGCAAACTGCTCTCGGGTTTTTTCTAACTCAGAGCACTTGCTTACAGCTGCTGTTGTTTTTTTAAACTCTCATCTGAACTAAAAAACCTGAGACTTCCAGATCTTTTCTTCTCAGGATAACCTCTGCCTCCTGAAAGGACACTCAGAGCAGAGGTGCCTTGGTTATGCAAATCTCTCCAGACCTAGGTCGGGAACCCCAAAGGTTCGTGCTGTAGGTGCCAAAGAGATGTCCGGGGAGACCCCAGTCCCTGTCCTGAGTTCGAGCAGGAGGAGCACTGGAGGAACTGCCTTTCCACCACAGCAGCAAACACCACAGGGGTTGGACTGGCCCCCCCAGCGTCCTGCTCTCTGGTAGGAATTTGGGGTCTCCCTTTTATCCACCTGGGAACACCCAGGGGCTGGTAAGCTGGGCAGGCAGCGCTGCTACTTTGCACTCCCTCTGGCCCCTTCCGCCCCACCCCTATAAAGAGTGGGGATAGTAAGGGGGAAGGCTCAGGATCTTTGCCTGAACCATCTTGGTGATTTTTCTGCTGAGATTGAGGAACCAACTCTATTTTTTTTTTTTTTTTTTAAAGCAGCACAGTTAAGAGATTTCTAAAAGGTTAAACTGCTTCTTATCATGATCTGCTGCCCTGTCAAGTGGGGACACACCCATCCCTAGACCCTGCCAAAAAAAAAAAAAAAAAAAAAAGTTACTGGCTGTTCTTAATCAAAAGCCTCTTAATTGAAGAGGTCTAAAAATTCTAAAAATTAATCCTGGGATAGCCATTAACCCTAGAGATTCAGAGCATTTTTTTTTTAAAGCCTATCAGTGGCTTATTAAACCTAATAAGAATCTAGGCTTCCTGCCTAGCCTGACTCTGAGTCCACACCCTTAATCCCTGACACCCCAGGGAGTGAAAAGGCTAAACTTTTTGCTCCAGCATTTTCTCTAATCCTTTATTTGGCATTCCATATTGTTAGATGGGCCATCAGCATTCTTACCGGCAGCCTACAGAAGGGACCCACTGCGTTTCCTGCAATAGGCCCCATTCCCGAATGTCACCGTCACCACCCTGGAGGACACCCCACTTTTAATCTGCTCCCGAGATCAGTTTTCTCTAGACTTCACACTTTGAATTCTCAACTGCCCTTCAACCTGGAGAACTTGGGTTGACTGGGGACGACTGATTGGGACAAACACCCCTTAGATGCTCTGCTGCCATCCCCAAACCCCACATCTCACGCCTCACCTCCTGGCATGAACCCCTCAAAATCTTTACAACCTTTGCCAGCTTGAAGCAATTACATGAGATCTTCATCCTTTTTCCCTTAAATGAATTTAAGTTTTAACTGCTTGAGGGGGGAATGAAGAGGGAGCCCCAAAACTCTGAAAATCCTTGAAGGACAAAATCTCCTTCAACTCTGTCTCAGTGGGGGGGCCCTGTCTCGAGGGACAAACAGTTTCATCCTTGTTATCTGGGTGGGGTCGGCTCAGTGCGGAAACTCACTGAATTCAATTCAAATTCCCTCTCAAGCTGAAACCCAGCTAGTTCAGCTTGTAGCCAAAGCTCCCAGTATAAAAGAGCCAAACCAAAACTCTCTCTTTGCCGAGGTTCCAAACATGCTATGCTAGGCTATGCCATGCTATGCCAAGGAGCCTCTGTCTACTGGAATATTCTTTCCAGTGCCACCCTCTCTTTATCCTCACCTATTTCCTACCCAGACTTTTATGCCTGTCAGGATTTCTAACCTTACTTCCAATCCCCATAATAAACCTTTTATTAATCTAGGTTTTCCGGTCTGTAAATTCCTTTACAGAGAACCTCTGCGCCGCCCGAAGGGAGTCCCCCAAATTCCCTATCCTTGCACCAAATCCCAAGGGGTTGCAGGGGGCTAAACCTCTCTCTTTGGTTCCCTGAACCCCAAACCTGCCACTAGACCTTATCATTTAACTCCCTGACCACCAGAAACCCTCATCTCATTTTGGTTCCCTAAATCTAAACCTCATCAGTATGACACAATGGATGTAATTTTGGACAAGGAATCAGGAAGAAGTGGTTCTAATCCAGCTTCCAACATTTACGAGAAATGTGACAATGGAGAAATCACTGTATAACCTCTAAGCCTCTGAAAACTATCTAAGATGGTGTCAAAATTCCATAAAAATAGGGTCCACCAAACAGTACATGAGGATCCCTGTAGCAGAACAGTGACTTAGAAAACCACATATTAAAATCTATGTTGTATTTTTATTTATTTTGTTACATATTTCCCAATTCTACCCACCCTTCTGATCTAAGACAGAACTACTGATCTAGGAATGGACTGTGATCGAGGTTGGTTTCTCATACTGACAAAATCACAGACTCTTACCATAATGACCTATTATCAGACAATATATTAGTAATAGTAGTTGATGAGTACTCTAAAAATATGCTCATGGTTATATGAAGGAACTGTTTCCTTTAAATACATCTCATTTTAGTGTACATATAAGGACATTTCCACAGAGAATCTGAGAGTTGGGAAGGGATCCCCTTTCCAGTGCCTACTTGGATAAGATCCTCTCTACAACATTCCCAATGATCATTCAGCTAAGTAGTATAGAGCTTTGACAGTTCCTACTTGTGTGATCCTGAGCAAGCCATTTAACTTATTTGCTTCACTTTTCTCAATTATAAAATGAGGATATATTGCAGGGTTTGTATGAGAATCAAATGAAGTAATATTTGTAAAGCTCTTAGCTTGGTGTTTGAAATCAGTACTGTGAAGTTAGGAGATCATTTTAAAAGGAATGAATAACTTTAAAATAGGGGGCACCTGAATCAACAATCTTCTGTTTTCAAAACAAATGTCTTCTCTATCCTGATTCCATGAAAATTAATGCTCCTTTTTTCATCTTAAGAATTTCAAAGTGTGGCTTATTCAAGGTTACTCACACATAGAATACATAGACAACTGCTCATATGGAGTCATCTGAGGGGTATAAGAAAAGGCTTCCTGACCAAAAAATATTTTCCTCATTGACATAGTGTCAACCTTACCAGGGTGAAATGCACATTTTAAAGGAGTTAAGACATTCCATTATTTAGAAGAAATAATATATTATACAGGCAGCCTACCATCAGAACCTCAAGGAAAAGGAATGACCTCCAGTATCTAGCCCAAGTCTGAGACAAGTATTCATCCAGTCATGATGCTACATTTGCATTTGAGAGCATGGAAATTGCACTAAATCTGGGCTTACTCTCCCCTGAAACCAAGAAGGCGTTAGAGAGAAGGGCCCTCCCCCAAAGTACTGGAGGGAATGTTTGAATTTTTGTTCCTGATGTATATTTGATGTAACAATAGCTCTTAATAAAGATAAATGTACTAACAAAAGTATTAGTTTGATGACTACTTGATTGTATTAACAACCTGACACCTGACGTGCTGTCACATAGCAGAGATTATAACCCTAAGAGATTAGGACAAAGTAAGTAGAAAAATATGTAACATGTGGGACCATAAAGTGATGCTTGGTAGGCACAATTAACTAGTGATATATATATAGAGGAGTTAATCATATCAGTAAATTATACTTTCCCAAAAATCAAATTTCTCTTCACATTGCAAAATCAAGTCAAGTCAGTAAAATGAAATAGAGATTATTGGGCAAAGTCTTGATTGGCTGGTATTAGGTCCATGTCTGGGTGACATAGGGGATAGAGGACTGGATTTGGACTCATGAGACTTCAGTTGAAATGACCACTCTAAGACTGACTACTTCCCCATGTGACAATGGGCAAATCAATGAATCTGAGTTGCACTTTTTCATTTTAAAATGAGAGTGTTGGATTAGGCTCTGAAGTCCCTCCAAACTCTGAATCTGTGATCTTATGATAAGAACAGTTTTGCAATAAGACACTATTTTGAAGATTCAAAGTTTCTTTAGTACTAATTCTCCATCGACTAAGGAATATCACAATTTCTCTCTGGAGGACTAGGTAGATTCTGAGAATTTCTCCATTGGGGAAAAAAATATCATCAGTCTCTCTGTGGCTTACTTGCTAATGAGTTTATCTGCTTTTCACTGAGAGGAACTCAAACTGGACTTGTATGGAAATCCTTTCTGACTTGGCAGCTCCTGCCATAACTTGTTTTAAGGGCCCAGCTTTCAAGAAACCAAAAAAAATCTCCTCTTCTTGGGGGACTTCAGATCAGTTGTTGCATTGAGAGAATGAAAAATAAACTGATTGTTAAATTCCATAATCCCAAATAACACATTTTCCTGTTTTGAAACAACTCAATTACTCAAACTCACTTATTTTATTTGAGAGGAATCTTCTGCAAATCAGCCTTCTTAAAAGAGCATTAATTTTCATGGAATCAGGATAGAGAAGACATTTGTTTTGAAAACATAAGATTGTTGATTCAGGTGCCCCATTTTTTAAAGTTATTCATTCCTTTTAAAATGACCTCCTAACTTCACAGTACTGATTTCAGGCACTGAATCACTTAAATACCAGTAATACTAAGTTAATGAATATGCTGAGAGGAATGCTCCTTTCTTTACTAGTGTGGCTAGAGTGCTGATTCTTGGAATCAAGAGGACACTGTTTCGAATTCCACTTTTAACACCTACTGGATGCATGACCTTGAGCAAATAATTTAAGTTTTCTGAACTTCAGTTTTTTCATCTGTAAAAAAAAGGTTAATAATACTTCTATTACTTATGTAACAATTGTAATGAGGTAAAAAAATACATATATAAACTGCATCTTAGAGTGTCATGAAAGGAAATGATATTACATTGCCATCGTATATCTGTGATTTCAAAAGATTTCATTTCAAATTCCCAGAAGTATGATGATATCTTATGAAGAATTAAAAGCTAAATTCCATGTTCCATAATGTTTTGGGTAGAGCACTAGACATACTCAGAAAGACACTAGTTATATCTGTTTCCTCATCTGTAAAATGGTCATGACAATATTTATAACCTACTTCTTATCTCACAAGGTTTATAGTGAGGATAAGATGTAAACTGTCCAAACCAAAATACACATCCCTATTCCACCAATCTCATATTTATTGTCTCCCTAATTAAAAGGTAAGCTTCTTGAGGGTGAGGTCTGTATTAGCTTTTGTTCTGATAATTCCCTGTACTTGGCATATAATTAATAATTATAACATATAATTTGAAGAATTAATTTATTTACATCAATACATTGACTATTCTCCTCATTATTTATTTGTTTTTCGTAGAGTTCTCAGGTAGAAATACACTTTAGAAATCATTTACTTCAACTCATTTATTTTATCATGAATCCAGAGAAATGACATTTGCTCAAGGTTACACAGCTAACAAGTAGAACAGAGGCTGTATACAGGAGTCTTCTAAAGTTCCCATTCTCTTGATACTACTTCAAGCTTTTTCCTTCTTTGCTTTTGTGAACACCCAAATCCTTAAGACTTGATTTTTTTATTCCCACTTGGAAAGGTTCAAGAATGGGACTCCCCAACACTAGCAGCACTGCAAACACTCAGGCTCACTAGGCTTCTCATGACAGACTGCAGTCTTTTGCATAACAGAAATAACATTATCCAGGTTGATGTTTTGTCACCTAATTCTCAAAATTCACAGGTGATTAAAGAGATACGATTTTATATTCATGATTAAAGACATCAATAAAATCACAGTTGGAAAAGCTGTCAAATTTGCAAATATGACAGGCAGGCTTTTTCCCTTTGTTTTCAAAAATATAAAAGAACTCAGAATTGGATAGCTAAGAATCTCAATTAGCCTTAATGATGTCTTATTTATACTGGTCAGAGACATCACACTAACACTTCTCTAATGTAGCTCTCTTTCATTTGAAGGTCACATTTTAACACTAAGAGTTGTGAGAATCTGTGATTCAAAAAGGGCAACGGCAATATTGATGTTCCCAAAGAAAGTTAACCCCTTTTTGAATTACTTTAAGATCAATGAGAGCTACTTTACCTCCTCCCTGTCTATGGCATGTCAATGAATATGTCATTGCCAGAATATCTAAAGCTAGAGTCACACTTTGTTTCATGAAATTGCAAGGAGTAAGAGAATGGTGGTTAGTAGACAAGAGCTTTAAATTTAGTCGTAGGCTCTGGGTTCAAATCCTGATGTTATTATTTACTACTTATGTGACCTTGAACAAGTCTCTTTACATGTCTAATGACTAGTTTCATTATTTGTAGAGTGGACAGTCTAGATGACCAATAACGTCCCTTCCAATTTAAGATGTATATGTCTTTCTTCCAAGAAATACACTGATTTAGAAATACATAAAGAGATCTTCTTACTCAACAAAAGGGGTAGGGTGACAAAAGTGGAGATTTTCCATAGCCACAAAACGTTACAAACTAATAGCATCAGTGTAAAAAATGGGATACTGAAATGTTCTTTCTGGCCTATTCTAAAACTGGGGTTCTTAAGCTTTTTTGACTTTCATGGATCGCATCTCTCTGGCAATCTCTTAGAGTATCTTAGAGCAATGTTTTTAAATGCATAAAATAAAATACATAGGATTACAAAAGAAATCCATTATATTGAAAAGAGTTATCAATATATTTAAAATAAAGAAATTCACATAGCCTGCGATAAGACCTCCAGTTGTCCGTCAGCTGTAGTGTTAGATTGTGTTTTATTTTTATCATTCTACCATCTACGCTGAGAGGACATAAACCAACAACTCGTTTAAATATAGTGACATAGTAAGAATGTGGGGCCAGAAGTCAGGAGATTTATTTTCCTGACTTCAAATCTGGCCTTATACACTTACTAGCTTTGTGACCCTAGGCAAGTCATTTTAACCCTATTTGGCTCAACCCTCATCTTTAAAATAAGCTGGAGAATGAAATGGCAAGTCACTCTAGTATCTCTGCCAAGAAAACCCCCAAATGGGTCATGAAGAGTCAGACACACTGAAAATGACTAAACAATAACACAACTTTAAAATATATCCACTCTTTGATAGAAACTCCATTAGACTGAAATCTCTTACCTATAAATAAAAAATAAACATAATTCTCATTTTTTTTTATTCCTCCCATCCTACACAATTATGTCCTTAGCTCAGTCTGCCTAAATTAAGCAAAGTCAAGAGGACCAATAATAACAGCAACAATAAAAGTAATTAACCCCTTTTTTTGGTTGACACCCTTGATTTTAAGCCACACCACAGTGAAGCTCTTTTCAGATGAATTTGGAGAATACCTGTCACATGAGGCACTCAAGATACAGTAGAACCCTATTATAAGGCAGGCAATTCGAAACAAGGATAACACCCAAGTTACAGGTTTTCCTTGCTTTGAAAAGATTCTCTTTCCTCTCCTTCTCTGTCTCTGTCTTTCTCATTTTCCTCTGTCTCTGTGTCTCTCTGTGTCTCTGATTTTCTTTCTCTGTCTCTCCCTTTCTCTGTCTCTGATTTTCTCTGTCTCTCTCCCTCTCCTTCTCTCTGTCTCTGTCACTGATTTTCTGTCTCTCTCTGTCCTCTCCTCTGTCTCTCTCATTTTTCTGTCTCTGTGTCTCTTTGTCTCTGAATTTTCTTTCTCTTTCTCTCCTTCTCTCTGTCTCTCCCTCTCTCCTTCTCTGATTTTCTCTTTGTCTCTCTCCTCTCCTTCTATGTCTCTGATTTTTTTCTGTCTCTCTCTCCTCTCCTTCTGTCTCTGGTCTCTCTCATTTTTCTGTGTCTCTGTCTCTGATTCTCTCTCTCTCTCTCTCTCTCTCTCTCTCTCTCTCTCTCTCTCTCTCTCTCTCTCTCTCTCTCTCTCTCTCTCTCTCTCTTCTCTCTTTCTCTCCCCCCCTCTTTTCTGTTTCTCTCTCCTTCTGTCTCTCCATTTATCCTCTTCTTTGTATCTTTCCTTTCTCATTGATATGTGTACATATATCTCATATATTTCTGTGTATAAGTGGGATATAATGCCTTGCAATATAATTGAATCTGTGGTATACTGAGGCAGTCTTGTAATGGAATCTTACATTCATTATAATAAATCTCCTAGACAACCATTAGCTATCTCCACAGTCCTGCTGGAGTAGAATAAAAAAACACCCTGGCCTTGAACAGAAGCCCAGTATCTTGCACTGGCAGATCCCTGATGTCCCCAAGGCAATATTTTAGAATAAATGACTGAGTTTACCCACTCACCTAAGACTTATGTCTTGGGACTATAAAACAAAAACAAAGATGTCTCCAGCCCAGATGACATAAAGTTCAAGACACTGGAAGTTCAACTTCAGGTACTTTCCTAATATCTTAGCAAAATCGAGAAAATGTTAAATATCATGTATTTTGGAATAAAGTCAGCCCTATTTCCAGCAAAGGCCATCATCATCATCATCATTACCCCAACACACAAGTCTTTTCAAGTCAACAAAGCAATATTCACCACATCTGTCTTCGAGAGATGTGGGATAGGAATCAACAAAAATTAAATCATTTCGGTGATTAGGATATTATGTGTCAAAGTTCAAAGTTAAGATGTGCAGAGGCAAGGAGAGACAATGGCAGTTAATAACAGTGATGAAAGTAGTGTGTAGTTTCATAACCTCAGAAGGAAGTAGAGAGAAAAAAATCACATTTTAAACTTCTAAATCTGTTAATAAAACATATAATTAAAGTTTCGTGACTATGATATAGTGATCCTATTGTAATATAAATCTGAATCCTAGAATGGGAAGGAACTCTTGGGATCATCTGACCCCATTCCCTGCCTAATTGATAAATCCATTAATCGATATCTTGAGTACAAGTAGGCATTCAGCCTCAGTTTGAACACCTCTAGTAAGGGAGCACACACTTTTTTTCACAAAGTAATCCATGCCTTTTTTATACAGGTTTAATTGTTAAATTGTTTGTTTATTTATTTATTTATTTTTTATTATAATTTTTTATTTACAAGACATATGTATGGGTAATTGTTCAGCATTGACAATTGCAAAACCTTCTTTTCCAATTTTTCCCTTCCCTCCCCCCCTTTCCTCCTGATGGCAGGTAGACCAATACATGTTAAATATGTTAAATGCAATATATGTATACATGTCTATGTAGTTATTTTGCTGCACTAATTTTTAAATTGTTAAGGAGTTCTTCACTAAATTGAACTCTGTTCCCTAGTAATTAAGGATCTTATATCACAGATTTAGGGATGGAAAGAATCTTCTGGATCACGTAGTTCAAAGCTCTTCACTTTACTGTGGAGGGAACTGAGGTCCAGAGAGGTTAAGTGCCAGCCCCAAAATCACTGAGGCATTAAGTGGCAGCCAGAATTTGAATCTAGGACCCATGATGTCAAATACATTCTTTCTACTGCACCATACGTATTCCTGCCCAATGAAGCCAAGTTATACAAGTATATTCTCTTTAATTTGGGACCATATTTCAAATATCTGATGTCCCTTACTTATCATGTCTCCCTCTAATTTTTTACATTCTTCAGACTAAACATCAGAGGCAAGGAGAGACAATGGCAGTTAATAACAGTAATGAAAGTAGTGTGTAGTTTCATAACCTCAGAAGGAAGTAGAGAGAAAAAAATCACATTTTAAACTTCTAAATCTGTTAATAAAACATATAATTAAAGTTTCGTGACTATGATATAGTGATCCTATTGTAATATAAATCTGAATCCTAGAATGGGAAGGAACTCTTGGGATCATCTGACCCCATTCCCTGCCTAATTGATAAATCCATTAATCGATATCTTGAGTACAAGTAGGCATTCAGCCACATGTAACATGGTTTCAAGTCTCTTGAATGTAGTTGATGCTCTATTTTATTCATTTACATAGGTTATACTTGGTTAAATAACTGAATAATGAAAACACATGAGTTTAATCATAAACTTTAAAAAATTCTCCACATCCTAAATTAATATTTTAATTAGAGAAACTAGTTTTCTAAGGGTCATATTAAACAATCTAGTTTGTGGGCTCAGATAAGAGGGAGGGGGATTAATATCATAAGGTAGTAACTAATTTTGGCATCTTAAAACAATTTAAAAAGGACATTAAGTTTCTAACAGAAGTATTTTAAGTAGTAATGCCATTTCTCCTCCTTATGCTGTCCATGATCATCTTCTGAAATGAATATTTTTGTATATATACACACATATATATGGATTTTTAGCTGTTAACATGATATATGGACTTTTTTATTTCTTGATTTTTGATGTTCATTGAAACCTCCAAACTACTGTTTTGTAGAAGCAAAAGTTAGATTGGGACTTGAGAATAATTTAGAGGAGTAGGGAAAATATACACATATATAAGTATACATACATTATATATGTAGGAATGTGCATGTTTATATATATATATATATTTTTTTCTTCCTATTATGTTAATGCTACTCAATTTTTACAGCTTTCTAGAGAATTTTTAGAGGCTTCTGGTTACTTTGTTCTTTTTTTCCCCCTATATTTCAGATAAATACTATATCTAAAGTCAGGCAAGATTATTCTCTCATAGGAAAAATATGAGGCATTAATGGATCCATAGAAACTTAGCATAGCCTAGTAGGCCTATTCTAGGCTGTCTATAAAGATGTAAAGATGGAAGAAACAATGAGTGGGTCTATTTTAAAGATATACCCAAAGGGTTGGAGGAAGGAGGGCAGAACAACTTGCTTATGTTTTTTTAATGGAAAATATGTTTAAAGATAGGGCTTGAAACTTCTACTTTTCTCCATGGTCCTGACTTCTTATTTCCTTAAGTGATTATGGTTCCTCATCTCTATGGTAACCTTGGAACAGCAGGAAAGGCTCAGAGCTAAGAGAAGGGACAGAGAGAAAATACTGA
The DNA here is from genome assembly GCF_048593235.1 of Sminthopsis crassicaudata. NCBI lineage: Eukaryota > Metazoa > Chordata > Mammalia > Dasyuromorphia > Dasyuridae > Sminthopsis > Sminthopsis crassicaudata. The sequence continues at coordinate 171,304,856 of NC_133618.1, read as the reverse complement.
AGGTTGGGAATGTTAGCATAAAGCAGCCAGGAATTAGAACAGGCTAAATCATTTTTCAAGGCTGAACTGCAAAGACAATCTAAAACTACCCTGAGATGAAAAATTGCTGTATTATGTGTCTTCATGGATTAAGTCCCAAACCCTGATCGAATTTTTGTTCCTATGAAACAGGTTTGTGGTTTTGATAAACAATGAACCAAAGTGAAGTATAAGAATTTTTCCTTGGGACAAAGGAGATTTGAGCACCAGTTTTGCTCTGTCCTTCACTGACAAGCTTTCTGACTCTGTTTCCTCATCTATAAAGTGAAGAGTTTCAACTAGATAATCTCTACAATTTCATCCAGCTCTGTAAGTCCCTGATGCTATAAAAAGATATATTAACGTGTATTAGTAACCCTCTATATAGCTAATGTATTATTACCTAAATAGCTATTGTATTATTGTATTATAGACAGACACTGAAAAATGGCACGACTTATTCCTGGTTTCTGATAACAGAACTGTTATCAGACTGAAAATATAGACTGAAAGTCAGATCTCTTTGCCCCTAGCTTTGATGCTACTATCTATTCCAAAATTAACATTTACTTTTCTGGCTAAAACTTCTACAACAATGAAATAACCTATGGCTGGATCAACAAGCCTAGAGAACTGTTAAAGGATATACTGGAAAAATAATGAGATTTAAGGGGAAATCTCTTAAATCCCAACCTACCTAGTTTCATCGTTTGAAAGAAGTCAGAGTTCTTTTATTGTCCATCCCAAATCCTGTCTACAAATTTCATCCTTTCTCCATGCACTTTTAAAAACAACAGTCATGCATGAGTAATGGTTATTGTTTTTACAACAAATGGCTCATAGCCTCCAGCCTACAGTTAGATCTCATGGCCTTATAAACAAGACAAAGGGGAATTTAAAGTCAGAAAAACAAAATATTCAGTCATACAATTCTGACCCACAAATATCATATTATCACATTAAAGGAACTCACAAAAACACCTTAGAAACCTTAATTATATTCTCTTTGGGATAGAGAAGGGCACTACAAATATGGACCTGTTGACATTTTCGTAATCATCATTTTCAAGTCCACTTTATCAAAGCTATTCTCTCAAGATGTAAAAGAATATTTATAAATGTAAAAACAAATAACAAAAGTAGCAATCTATACAATGTTTGCTTGAGAAAGAATAAATAAATGCATAAAAATCCAATGTGATGATCTCAGGAGGGGAGGGGGAGCTTGATAGAATGAGATAGGATGAATCTGAGATAGAAATAAAAATTATTTAATAACATCAGACCATTCCAAAATCCAAGTTCTGTCAGTGTTCTGGCTGAGCAGAGCTAACTGACCACTCAGTTGAAAACTGACTTTTGTGATAATACACACCAGATAAATAAAGTAAGGTAGACATGAGAAATACCCAATAGAGCACAATACTATTTCACATTCATACAGAGCTCTAAAATTTATCACATACTTTCCTTACTGCAACTCTGTGAGGTAGATAAAAGTAAGTATACTTAGTCCTCCCCTTTCACAAGTCAAGGAGCTGAAGGACCAAAATGTTAAGTGACTTGCCTGGGGTCTTACGATTTCTAAGTGGCAGAGACATGTTCTGAATGGAGATCTTCTGACTCCCAGTTCAGGATGGCTTTCACTGCATAGTTTAGTCCCCTTGGAGAGAAATGAGTCAAACAGATGCTCACACCCTTCCTTCGAACATGAGGCGATCTAAGCAGATGCCTCAGGAGGGGGAAAAACCAGCACAGAAATGCTAAACTGGGCACGATGTTCTCTGACCAATAATGCTCATTCTTCCTAAAAGACAAGCACTATTGTACACAAGTCTGTTTATGAATGCTCAGCTGGGACATGGTTTCTTAACTTAGAAACCACGTTATGTTTCTAAATTCATTGCATTTATGTAATAAGATTAATAACACATTTTTATTACAGAATCTGAAATGACCTTATTCATCAATCAATACTCAGTGGAACAATCAGCTGAAAGACCCTGATCCCAATTCACAGATTGAAAAGTGAGGTACAGAAATAGTGAACAATTTGGTCTGATATTTAAAACACTGGTGGTTTTCCCAAACTTTTAAGACTTAAACAATTTTTAAAAAAACTTCTTTATTTATGAAAAGAAGCAGTATTGATGTCTTTTAGATTTCTTATTTCTCACTTCTGTTTCCAAAGTTGGAACAAGGTTAAATAATGAACATTTCTATGTTTTCTATTATTATATGTTATATACTAATAAATCAACTAGCATTTAGTATGTGCCAGATATTGTGATGAGTGCTTTTTGTCATTGTTGTTTAAGTCTTCAAATTTTTGTGACCCCATTTGAGGTTTCCTTGAAAGATACAGGAGGAGTTTGCCATTTGCTTCTCCAGTGGGTTAAGGAAAACAGGTTAAGTGGCTTGTCCAAGTTCATGCAGCTAATAAGTGTCTGAGGGCAGATATGAACTCAGGTCTTTTTGACTCCAGGCCTGATCCTCTGCCCATGATAAGTGCTGGAATGCAAAGACAAAAACAACAACAACAACAACAACAACAACAACAACAACAACAACAACAACAACAACAACAACCAAAAAACCTCTGTTTTCAAGGAGCTTGCACTAAAATGGGAGAGACAACATTAAAAAAAAAAAAAAAAAGGAAAAGATAAATTGAAGATCACAAAAGAAAGAAGAGCTATTAATCTATTACTGTGGAACAGTTTCTAAACTTGGGAGATTTGCATAACAATTAAGTCATAGTTCTGGATCAAAATAACAACTAGTAAATTAGATACCAATAAGTAAGTAACTAGATAGACTCTCTAGAGTAAGTTTATGATTTCTTGGAACAACAATAACTTTAATAAGGTTTCATTTTGTAATACTATATTGAAACTACATTGACTATTTTAAACAATTTAAACTAGAGTGAAGTGGTTTCCCTACCTTTAGTTAGTTCTCTGTCAGGTAAATTCTGAATTTCATGCTTTTCATGGATGTACCATTGCTCTCTTTAATTCTATTGCTTTTAAGATTGAATTTTGCTTTATGAAAATATGTAAAAATTGTACCTCATTGTATTCTTCAATGAATGTTTGAGATAATTGTAGTAGCTTTTAATATAGGGAAGTCTGGTGTATCAAGGATCACTGAAGTTTATGATGAAATATTAGTTACACCAAAGAAGAAAGGAAAATCATCAAGAACTTATAAACTATTTATTATAAACCATCCAAACTACTCTTCATCTTACAATCATCCCTAAGTATTCACCATATCCATGATCATGAACTTTGAAATTCTTTTATCTTGTCATAATATTTTATCATAACATTATGATAAACCAAAATATTATGAATATTATCCCTCTGTCTTATAACCTCCAACCTTCATTTAAAAAAAATTTCACTGTGCTTTCCAATCCCTCTACTGTTCTTTACCATGCCATCATCCTTGCACTGCCGTTATTGTCCCTTCTCCATTTTGACCTCCTGGTGAACATTTTAACTGCACATTATCCACTTCTCCTGAGTCTCTTGCCCCCTTAATTTTAATGCTGATCTTCCTCTACTAAACTCAGACTTAGACTTTTCTCATCATTCATTGCTTTTACTTCTAGTCACATGCCACTGAATGAATCTGGAGAGAGCCATGAAATCATGCTGACTAAGATGATTACAAACCTATATGTAATGCAATCCTTTTATAACTCTCTGATTCACTATTCTAGTCATCAGAACACTTTTCCCGAGCTTTTATGTTCTTCACCCCAAACCTTCACTACTTACTGCTTTTCTCCCCCACATCCTCTTAGATAAAAACCTTGCTCATTATTTCACAAAAATAAATAAACCCTTCACCCGGAATTTCTTTTCAGATTGACATTCCCTACTTTTGTCTTCTTTCTTCTTGGAACAGTGGTCTTTCTCATTGTCAAGGCAAACATTTGTATGCACACAGGGGGATCACACATTCCATCCCATCTTCATCAGTAGATCATCCCCTCTCTTATTTCCTTCTCTAATTAATCTTCATTAACTGTCTACTGGATGTTTTCCTACTGCCTATTTTCTATACTCATATCTCATTTCCTCTTAAAAGCCCTCATTTCATCTCTCACTAGCAATCATTTTATATCTCTCCTCTGCTTCATGGCTAATCTTGAGAAAAAAAAGACCTTCAATCTCTGTATTCATTTCAGTTTCTTATACCCTCTTCTTAATTCTCTGTAATCTAAGTTCCAATCTCAACATTCAACTGAAAATGTTTTCTTCAAAGTTAACAACAGTCTCTTAATTTTTAAACTGAATTGTTTTTTCTCAATCTTCATCCTTCTTAACCTCTGAAATTCTCCTTGATATTTTCTCCTCTTTAGGTTTTTGGGACACAACCTTTTCTTACCTATATGAGTACCTGTTCTCATTCTATCCTTGCTGGATCTTCATCCAGGTCTTGCCCACTACTCATGGACATCCCACTAGGGTATGTTATGGGCTCTTTTCCTTCTCTATACCATTTTGCTTAAAGAGCTCATTGGTTCCCATATATTTACCTTTAAGCAGATGAGTCTCAGATCTAATTATCCAGCCCAAACTCTCTTTCCCCTTAATCTCATATCTTTAACTGGCTATTAAACATCTCAAAAAAGATAGTTATTGTAAGCTTAGTATGTTTAAAACTGAACTCATTATTTCTCCCAAAAACTCTGCCCCGTATTACTGTTGAGTGCATCTCCATCTTCACAAACCTCAATTTCTTATTCTATCTCACCACACTTATCCAAAATCTATTGCCACATACTGTTAAGTCTACCTTAACATTTCTTGCATGTTTTCTTATCTTCTGTCACTGACACTCTTACAGATCATCACCTCACAACTGGACCACTGAAATAGCCTTCTAATTAGTCTCTGTGCTTTAAGTAAATCTCTACTTTAGTCTATACAGCTCTCATTGATTTTCCTAAAGTACATGTGTAACTGTGACACTTTCTTACTGAATAAACTCCACTGGCTCCTGATTTCCTTCAGGATCAGATATCTACAAAACCCTATGTTTGGCTTTTAAAGCTCTTCACATCCTTCTGCATTATCTTTGCAGTTTTATTATATCTTGACTTCACACCAAATGCTTTGTATCCAGGAGCCCTTCTTCTTTGCTATTTCTAAATGAAATCATTCTAATTTTACTTGTCCCCCATACCTGGAATGCTCTTTCTCCCTTCTTCTAACTTCAGGTTTCGCTGCCTTCTTTTAAGTTCAGCTAAAATCTTTAGAAGAAGAAATACCTTTTCCTCTACCTCCCACACAACAGTTTTTGTCATATATTGGGCATCTGATAAATGCCTGATGACATGACTAGATTAATCATTTGGCTAATCCTCAGAGAAAAAAAAATAAGAAGAAGCAAAAGATATTTGGAAGGACCTGGCATCTCAACGGGTTATTTTGATTCCTTTATAATGACTTCTTAAAGTTAGAAAAACAACAATAATATCAGTAAACACAGTTGTTAATTATTGCTATAAAGATAAAACACTTGTCATGGGCTAAACAACAGAAATGCTGTAAGATATCCACTTAGTTCCACTGGCCTCAGTTCCTCGTCTGTAAAATTAGTTGGAGAAGAAAATGTCAAAACACTTTATTATCTTTGCCATGAAAACTATAAATGCAGTCTTGAAGAGTTGAACAAGACTAAAAACAACTGAAAGGTAATAAAAATTCCCTGAATTTTTTTAAACTTGGATATCTTACAGCTTGATAAAGATGTGTAAATGTTATAGAATCACCTAAATTGCTTTGCATAATGATATAGCTTTGAATGAAAAAGTGAGTTTCAGTTGTGAAAACAGCATTTGTGTTATTTAGCCCATGACTGGGGTTGAAATCTGACTACAAGCTTATTTCTCTATCTACTGTACCACCTAGTTGCCTTTTGTAGTTGTTCAGATATTTTGATTTGTGTCTCATTTTGTGACTCTATTTGGGAATTTTTTTTTGCCATTTCTTCTCCAGCTCATTTTCCAATGAAAAAATTGAAAAAAACAGGATTAAGTAACTTTCCTAGGGACACATAGTTACTATCTGAGGCCAGATTTGAACTCAGGAAGATTTGTCTTCCTGATTTCAGGTGTGAAATTCTATTCACTTTGTCCCCTAGATGCCCAATTTATTATTTCCAGACCTGTCCAAATTGAGTTAATGAAAATTCTGATATAATGATATGTTGAAAACCAAAATTATTTTGGATTAACAGAAATACCCAAATGGAAATTGAATAATGTAATATGACCTTGAATATAACATTTCATAAAATATTATGATATTTATGGAGATGGAGATAAATATGCTGATTTAAATTGATTTAAGCTCCCCTTAAAATCACTATTAGACTCTAGTAAAAGTTAGATAAGGGAGGCAATAGATTATTCACCAAAGATTTCCTTAATAAACCAATATGATACATGAGGTTTCGCGATATAAAATTCTAGAATGTGTCAAAATCTTGTTAATGCAACACCAAATCATGTCAAATGATTATAGCAAAAGGGTGTATTATATATATTAAAGGCTTTTTGAAGATGTTAAATTTTATTAGACTTATTGTATACATCAATATTTAATATTCATTTTTGTCCCATACTATTAAGCTTGTATTTTCTTAAAATATTGATTGTTGTTGTTTCCTTTAAATTACCTAGGGAAATCTTTGTTTAATCCAAGTTTGTTGAATTTTCCTTCCATAGGTAAGACAGAATGAAACAACCTAATTAATCAAAGGGGGATCGATTAGCACCAATGACAGCTACCAAATGAGAGATTATCACCCTAAAAAATAGGTCTTTTAGATTATGAAGGAAAGAAATAGTTCAAAAGAAATATGCTCAAACCCAAGTCCATGGAAATAAGGTAAGGAAATAAGAGTAGGATTTTAGGGAATTAATGTGTTGTCACTGATTGATAAATATGACCTTAGTAACTTCTCCCCCATTAATATGATCTTAGTAACTTCTCCTTCAATGGGGAGTTTTTTTTTTTTTTTCAATTTCTTTTTTCTTTTTCTTTTTTTCTATAGTAGGGACACATTTCTGCTGAATCATCTGTACTTTCTCATTCAATCCCCCATTGTGACCAACTAGCTAAAGGCTGCAGTTTGTAGGCACATAACAGAGTAAAGCCTGGCTTTCACAGGCACTGATCCCATAACCTTGGAAGTATAAACACAAAGCACAGATTATGCTTTTGTAGATTGTCAGTGGCACTCTGTTCTCACCAATAAAGTAAGCTGGATCTTGTTGAACCTGCATGAATCTTTCTGAATATTAGGATACAAAAGTCAGAGCAGAAAGGGACACTGAGAAGAGACCACTTACTCTCCAGACTTTTCATTTTACACATGAGGAAATTGAGATATTGATTTGACAGGTGCATTAAATAAATGTAATGTGGATGAGTTTGTTATGACACTTCCATTGTGGCTTTGTGTGACCTGTTCTTTTGATCTTGAAGTGCTGCATCCATGAGGGTTTCTTAGAACTAACAGTATTTAGAAGGAACTATTATCTAAATATCCATGGGATTTTGCATCACTCACTAAGAGCTGCAAGAGAAAAAACAGTATTGCAAACATTAAGTGACTGATTAGGTTGCTTTTTAAGACCACCAATGTCTAGTCACTCAAGGATTTCAGAAACATAGTAGACTCTTAATAAATTTTGTTGAAGTGAATGAAGATTTCATTATGAAATGAATTAGTGTTTCAACATGCCAAGAAGCTGTAATTTTACTGGTTTCAGTCTTTCCATCAATGGAGTTTTTTCTTTGATTTTTTTTTTATATCTTCAGCAGCTGTTCCAAAGTTCTAAATCAACTCAAGTCTAAAATTCCTCATCCACCTCCTTTTCTCTCACCTCCTACTTCACTGAGAAAACAAAAGGCATTCACTTTCATCTCCCCATTTCTCATCCTTCCATATTTTAAAATATCTCTATATCTTCACCCATCCATCCAGCATCACCCATTGATACTTATCTTTGAGAAAAAGGTGACTTTTCTCTTTGCCAAGGCCAAAAACTTTATTGCTATCTACTTCTGGTCCTCTCTCCCATCAAAGGATCTTTCTGACCTCTCATTCCCTTTCTCCCTAACTCTGCATAAGTCCCACAACTTATGTTTCATCCTTAAAATGATCTCCATTTGCTCATGCCATGACCTCAAGTTGTCATCCTAAAAGTCTCTCCTCTCTTTTTTTTTCTTTATAATTTTTTAAATTTTTATAATTATAACATTTTCTTTGGCAGTACATATGCATAGGTAATTTTTAACAACATTATCCTTTGTACTCCCTTCTGTTCCAAATTTTTCCCCTCCTTCACTCCACCCCCTCCCCTAGATGGCAGGCATTCCCATACATATTAAATATTTTATAGTATATCCTCTCTCCTCTCTTGATGGCAAATTTCTAGAATCATTTTATTAACTAGCATTTATATAATTTAAAAAATATTTGCAAAGGTTTTGTTTAAATATTATCTCATTTTGTCCTCACAATAAGGTGTGAGAAATAAGTGTCATTATTAGCCCCACTTTACAGAAGAGGACACTGAGGCAGATGGAAGCTTCTTGACTTGCTCAGGATGACACAGATAATAAGTGAGGTAATACTTGAACTCATCTTCCTGACTCTAAGGCCAGTAATCTATCCATTCACTTGACCTTCCTTATCAGCCACTCACTATTAAATCCCTTAGGATTTGGTCTGTGGCCTTACCACTTGATTGAAATGCCAAGGTTGCCAATGACCTATTGATTTATGAGTATGAGTCACTTCCATGACTTTTCTGAAATTTCTAATTCTATTTACCACTCTTTCCTCTTGCATACTCTCTCCTTCATCGGTCTGAAACTTCTCCTCTCTCTATCTGAAGACTTTTATGTCTCAGTCTCCTTTTCTGGGTAATGACCTTGCTCCTGTCTCATTTGAGTGGGGTCCCCCAAGGCTACCCTTTGCTTCACCTATTTTCTCATTTTGTACGTGATCTCTTGAAGATGTCATCAGCTCCCATGAATTAAGAGTACCATCTCTATGATGATAGCTCTCATTTCTACCAATTCAGTTCCAATCTGTCCTATGAATTTTGATCAACTTTTGCCTACTTTATATACCCTTCTAGATATTTTATAGGCATCCAAAAACTCATCATGTCCAAACCAGAACCCATTGCCTTCCTTAACTAGGAAGAGGTCCCCCCCCCCCTCCAACTTCCTCATTTTTCTGGGAGATTATGAATGTCTTTCAAGTCAGGAAGGCTGAAGATATCAGAATCATTTTTGACTAACTCCTGTCCTCAATGATGTATTTCACATTTTTTTTCACTCACAAAATGGATTTACCTCACCTCCTACTTTCCTTGAAAAGCCAGGATTGCCTTTCATCTGGAATAATATAATAGTTTTCTTTTTCTAATGGTCTCTATACTCCCCAGTTTCTTCCTCTCCAAACCATTTTCCAAACAGAGGCCAAAATAATCTTCAGACAGTATAGGTCTAAACATATAATTGTTCTGCTTCTACTGCATTAAAAAAAAAACCCAACCCCAAAAAACCCTCCTTAAGCTTGATATTTAAGGCTTTCCACAATCTGGTTTCCATCTGTCTTTCTATTCATTTCATACTACACACCCCTTCGGGCCATGAAGTTTTTGAACTGGCCAAATTAAACGAGTCTCTAGCCTCCTTCATTAACGTTCCATTCAAATCCAAATACACTATTAATTACGCATCAAAAAAAAATACTCCATAATCTCTTGAGTTCTATGTATTATGCAAGCTCCCCCCCCCCTCATGTCTAGCATATATCTCTTTCTTATCTTCACCTTCCAAATTTATGGCCTCCTTTCAAAATTCAGTTCAGGTGCCATCTTCTCCTTAAACACTCTTTGATCTCTACAAGGTGTCAGTTCTGATTTCAGCTCTTATGTAATAAGATTCCTTTCCCAGTGTAAACTCATCACTTCTAAACTCACTACCATGTTACTAAGTCAAGTCTGACATATTGTAGGTACTTGATAAATGGTGATTGGGTTGGGATGTTTGCCTTAGTTTCTTCATCTGTAAAGTGGAGACAATAATAAAAAAATAATGATACTGTACAGAATAGTTATGAGGATCAAATGAGATAACATATGCATGGAGTTTTACTCACCTTATAATTATATAAATGCTAGTTCCTACTATGTAGAAATTTAGTTGGAAGAAATTATAATGTGGACTCATGTACAAAATTGGAGAGAATCACTAAGTTAAAGTAAAATAAAAGTAAAATAAAATTTCTTCTGCTAATTATATAGCAATAACTATGGTGATTTACATTGTCTGCTCAGGATGGGTCTTAAAAAACTTAATTTTAGTATTTTTCAATATATGTCCATACTTCTGTTGGATAGAATACAATTAATCATAATGCTATATATATATATTCATAGCAATATACCGTTTTAAAGTAAAAATGGACATTTTATTCATTATTTCAATATATATACTGTAGATATTTCTTATGAACTAACCAACTCCACTTAAAATGTATGTTATTTTTATTTCTCACATATTTTTATACATACATAGCAACTGTATTCCTGAAAATAGACTCTAAAATATCAAATCAACTCTTTAATTTATCCATGTTTAAATAGTTTCCTTATGTCTACTGTTCTATTTAGACATAATTGTCCTTAGATCTATCCTCCACTGCCCATCCCTGACATTACTGAAGACAAATGTTCTTTTCTGTGATATAAATATTCTCTTTCTAAAAGATATATTGAGAGATAGGTTATTAAGGAGTTGCAGCATCCGGACTATAGGCAAATCTTTCTCTATTTATGCTGCTGGAGACTAAGAGAAATGCCTCTTTCTAATTGTTATTTCCTGGCTCACTTTACAGGGAATACTTTTATGAAATGTACAAATTATCATATAGGCAATTCTCTCACATACAAAAAGTTTAAATTTCAAAAGTTAATTTGCAGATGTTTGGAATCCAAATCAAATTTTCCCATAGAAATCATTCTATAAACTTTAGATTCCCAAACTGCAAACAAAACTATCTCTAACCTTAAATGTACCTGAATTACTGTACTAGTAGTAGTAAGATTTTAACTTCAACTATTCCTATTTGCCACTTAAATCACTGTTCCAAGTGAGGTCTATGTTCAGAACACACTTCTTCCACCAACACCATCACTCTTCTCTTTTTCAATCCTACTTCTGGCTCCAATGAACCTGGTCTCCATCAGAGATTGAGTTAAATATTCCTAGGCAATGCATTCACAAAGATCTGAATTCAAATTCTACTTTAGATACTTAGTAGCAGTGTGACCCCAAGACTCTAACTTTTCTCAACCTCAATGTCCTTTTTTTATAAAATGAAATTATAACAGCATCTGTCTAAGTAGCACTGGGCACGGAGTTAAAAAGACCTGAGTTCAAATTTGACCTCAGACACTTATGAGATCATGGGTGTGCCATTTAACCTCATTTGTCTCAGTTTTCTCATCTAAAATGAGCTTGGGAAGGAATGGTATATAATTCCAATAATTATTGCCAAGAAAACTCAAAATGGGGTTACAAGGAGTTGGATACAACTTTTAAAATATCTAAACATCATCTGTGGCTGACTTCTGGGTTAAAGTCTCTCTCCTCTCAGAAATGTCTGGAATTTAAATGGTCAAGAAAGTCTTAAGCTATTTAATTAACCAACATTGGAGGAGACCTGGAGGTTACAAGTTTTCCCCATCTCTTTGAAATTAAACCAGGTGATCCTGTTCATGCCAGTAGATTTTGAAGTGTATTCTGAATCTTTTAAGAGACAACACAGACATTAGCTTCATTTAGCAAGAATTCAAATTCCTCTGAATTCATATCCAACTCTAAGATTCTAGCATTCAAAGGCTAATACTATACAAAAGCATAACGTTCAAGTTCTTGTGCACAACTAGTTCTCATTACAGAGATTCAGAGAATCCTGTGAAAAACCTGAAGTGAGGACTTGAATTCATATCCTGCTTCTGTCACTGAATAATTGTTTTGACTCTTGGTCTGAATTTCCCAATCCATAAAATGTGAATAATAATAAATATACTACATAACTCATAGAATTACAGGAAGAAAAGTGATTCCTTAAGCTTATAATATATATAAATGTAAATTGTTGTAGAGAGAAATGTTAATATTACTTATTTTGTATTAATCCTTATAAAATAACTATGAAACAACAATTTAGATGTGTTTCCTTATCTAACAGGTGGAAACTATCATGGTAACCTAATAATAGAGTATTTCCAGGAAAGGCAACATAGTTTTGTATAGTTTTTATCAACTGAAAGGAAAACATCTCAAAAGGAACTCTTTCTAAGTCTTTCCTGAACTTTGAGAAAATAAGATGGTTTACCCTAGGGTTTCACTAAGGGGTTTATTGACACAAAAATTTCGGCAGAAGATGAAATCTCTTTTAATATGTTTATAGGGTTATAAGATCACACAGAACTAGTAGAGGCTTTAGAGGAAATTCTTCATTTTATGGATGAGAAAACTGAAGCAAACAGAGGTTAAGTGACTTGCCTAGGTTCACCCAACTAGTAAATGTCTGAGATGAGATTCAAATCCAAGTTATCCTGACTTCAACTCCAATATTCTATTCACCACACCATACTTTGCCTTTTCTCCCTATGTAGATTTATCCTTTCTTCCTTCCTTGCAGAAAGTTACAGCCCTACTCACTAAAAACAAAACAAAACATAGAATTAGAGCTAGAAGGGATCTCACAGGTAAATCTAGCCCAACGTTCTCTTTGTAAAAAATGGGGTCTTAAAGCGATTAAGTAACTTACCCAACCTACACAATCCTGACTCCAAGGTCAACATTCCTTCTAAAGCACTATATAGTGCAACCAAGTTTCAATTTTCCATTCTAATCACAAAAGGAGGTACAAATCTTTGTGGGATCAAACTTAAATCTGATCCCGAGGAAACTCAGGCATGTGGAGGAGATGCAGATGTTTGTACTTGAAAGCTTGCTGAACAAGAGAACTCAGCAGGACTGAATTCTGTTGATGTTTTTAATTCGTATGTGTGTGTGAGAATCATTATTGTATATTAAACTCTAGGGATAGGTAAAAATGATCTGCTCCTTCTCAAATTTCCTCATACCTACACACATTAAAATATACTCTGGGCATATCTGTGTATATAGATATAATATATGTATCTGTATTGCGTATATAAGTATGCATATGTGTATGCAAAGATACATATACATATATATACACAGACATACTTATACACACCTAGCAGAACTGAAGCTTGAGGGAAGGGACTATGTATAATTTATATATACATCTTAATTATAAATTAATAAAGTATATAATATAATAAATTATAATTATAAAATTTTATAATCTACATGTTTTCAAGATTTTAGACTTAGGAATAATAAGTGCTTAATACATATGTATTGTTTATCATATAATTTTTTATTTTCTCTAATTCATAGTACTGAACATATAGTAGGACTTAATATATTTGCAAATGAATTGAACTACAGTTATTAATGAGGCATTGCTTAGAAACTGCCATAGTATACGTTTTTCATTTATATATGTGTGTGCCTTTGTGAAATCTATTGTTTCCTAACAAAAATTAAATTTTTTTGGGGGGGGTACAAACATTCATTGATCCATAAGTACCCTGAAGAACAAATGGTCACAAAAAGTATGTGTGTATAATTAAGTAAATCAAATTTTATAATTAAATTAAGTGCCAAGAACATTATTTGGAGGTTACACTTACATACACATTTGCTGAATTTCATACTATAGCTATAGAGCAGAAATGTTCGGGAAGATAAGGCCTTTTGCAATTGACAGAAGATTAGCATTGGAATTATTCCTCTTAACTTTCTGACAGGCAGGATATCTGCTAAGAATTCAAGAGTTCCCTGAGTGCTATCTAATAAGACTTTATAGTGTTTAACTTCAGATGAAGAAATCCTGGGTGAAGTAGGCAGCAGTAAGATGGTAGAAGTCAAAACTCCTGAAAACTTTTGAGTTTCACAAGGGAAGATTCTAAAGTAGACTGTTACATTCTAAATTCCCATCTATCCTAAATCTAAGGTTTGAGTGCCCTGACTAGTTAAAATAGATGTGGTACAGTAGAGTGCTGGGCTTGGAACAAGCAAGACCCATTTTCCTCAGTTCAAAGACAGCATATGACCCCTGGGTAAGTCAGTTAACCCTCTTTGCCTCAGTTTTCTCATCTGTAAAATGAGCTGGAGAAGGAAGTGGCAAACCACTCCAGTAACTTTGCCAAGAAAACTCCAAATGGGGTCATGAAGAGTTGGACAAATTACTGAAAAAACAAAAAAGAAAAAGAAAAAAAACAACCCTCTATGTAGATTCAAATTCCCTGAGACCGGTTAAGCCTTTTAAGCAATATCAAGCCATACTATTACAGAGTATCACATATACATGCAAAGAAAGACCATATTACCTTATCTCCATTTCTTATATGCAATATCTTTGATGGAAGTTTTTATATTTGTTTCATAGAAAGAAATGCACTTTATATTAAGGAGCCTTGCTTAACAGAATGGGGATAAATGAAAATTTGAGCATTTTATTCATTCATTCTGGAAAAATTTAATTTTTATTTCTCCCCTTAATGCAACAGACCTCAGGTTTGGGTTTTTTTCTAGAACTATATTCTCTATGCTTTTCCCCTCCCTACTAGTGCCATTTTTGAATTTGTGCTCTGAGGAATGTGGGTGGTGCTAGTGCCAATATAGACTTATTATTTAGTATCTTTTTTTCTTTTCCTATTCATTTCTTTGAATTTCACCAAGGGGACAAATAAAAATTAAATTTTTCCAGAATGAATGAATAAATTTAATACTCCAATTTTCATTTATCCCGATTCTGTTAAGTAAGGCTCCTTAATATAAAGTGTTCCAAAAATCTTAGTGCAGTTGTAAAGCTTAGCAACTTAAAACTTCACTAGAAGTTTTTAGAACATAACATTGTTTCATTAATAACTTTTAGTAGAAGAGAAGAATTGCTACTGCTGTTTTTAACAAACTAAGAACTATTACAGTAATTTCAAATATCTGCTTTTAATCAGCAAATGAGTCAAAAGCTCATACAACTTCCTCATGTTGTAGTACATAAAGCTATTCTAGAGCATATTCTGGTAATATACATATTTTATTTTGGTAGCTGTAGCACTATAAGTCATTTCACTTGGAGCTGAAATTTCCTATATATATATATATACATATTCTCAATTCTCTCTAATGGAGAAGAATACATACATATATATATGTATGTATGTATTCTTCTCCATTAGAATTGAGAATAGAGAATGTCATTCTTTTCTAATTGAAATCTTAGCATTTATCATAGTGCTTTGCACATAGTACTTCTCTTACTTTTTACTCACTCTAAGTTTAACTTTACAAACTAAGATGACATTTTAAATGTTTCGAGTAAATATATAAATTATATAAACCTGGAAGATCAATACTTTTAATGTCAATATGTGGAATTTCAACCTTTGAAATTAAGAAAAAATCTATAATTTGCCATTTGGGGAGGACCCATCAAAACAAAATTTCCTGCTTACCCCAGGAAGAAAAATGAAATGGAAGAGAGTTCAAATAGCATCCCTCAAATTGTATTATGATTTATGTGAAGGAGCACAGCATAGTGTGAATTCCAGCTTTGTTGGAAAAAAATCACTGGGAGGAGACCACATAAAGGAAGAAAGAAAAAGACTAGCTGTGATATTATCCCAATGTAAGAAAACACCAAAAATCCCTGTACAAAATCAACAAGAAAATAAAAATTCATAAGAGAAAATAAAGGACTATTTCATTCCCTGAGAAGGAATGAACATAAGGACACTATGCTCACTTTTTGTTTCCTTTAGTAGGGGAGAATATGAATGTATACTGTTTGGAAACTAAAGACACTGAGAAAACAAGCTAATTTTTGCTATGAGTGAAGACAGTCAAGTTACTGGCTAATACAGAAACTAGTTGTTTTTTCAGATATCTTATTTGTTTGGATATTTATACACGGTTACATTGTTGGGAGTTTCATGGGAATGATAGGAAAATTCCAACAAGCAATAACACCACTGAACAAGACAGTGGTTTTGTTCTCCAATAGTACTGCCTCTTCAAATCACAGAAGGAAGCTGTGTTCTCTCATTTCTTTTTGGCTCTCTGTTTATGCGCTCCATTTAGCATCTCTAACAAAACACTAAACTCCCAAGCACTTTAATAAAAACGTCTCTCGAATAACTGACTCAGGGTCATGATGATGTCACTTTATAAATGTCACTGCCTTTCTGGACTTCAGTTTCCTAACCCTTACTACAAAGGGGGTAATTCCCAAGGTCTATGCCAACATTATAATTCTATGAATCGATGCTACAATACTACTGTAGTGCTACTACCATGTGACGAGTTTTCCCCAGATATATAAGTTTCTGTAGATGTGGCCCAGAACAACAGGTTAAATATCAGTGCCAGAGGTATGTTACACTCTGGAGGGATGACTCAAACCACGTTGGATTTATGGTGCCGACCCTATTCTCTTCATTTGGAAAGCAAAGCTGGTCCCAGGCAAGTCTGTGAAAGAAGCTGGGCCTACCCCTTTCATTCTTTCAGCAACCTCTCTCTTTCTTCTTGAATTCTCCATCCCCATCTAAGTCAGCAGTGCCGTAATGCTGCTGCCTACCACTTCCTTCTCCTCCTCCTGCGCTGGATTTGTCCTAAACACATCTAGGCCTTTGGGCCTTAGTTATGACGGGAAACCACACAGGATAGGCAAGAGACCTAACCAACCCAAAGCTAACACAGAAAACAGTGTAAATGCCAAATGGGCATTCTAGGCAAGTACATTGTAGAGACTGGGGAGGGAAGTCACCATGAATTAATGTCAGTGAAGGAAAGGTACATGGAAGAGAGGCAACTTGGGCTGGATTTTGAAGGATAGGAAGGATCTCAACAGGTAGAGAGGAAAAAAAATAGTAGTGAAAGCAAGGGACAGAGCATAGAGCAATATGAAAATAAGTAAGGGGGAAGGGAGGGAGGGAGAGAGGGGGGGGAGAGACAGAGAGAGAGAGAGAGAGAGAGAGAGAGAGGAGAGAGAGAGAGAGAGAGAGAGAGAGAGAGAGAGAGAGAGAGAGAGAGAGAGAGAGAGAGGAAGAGAGACAGAGAGAGAGAGAGAGAGACAGAGAGACAGAGAGAGACAGAGACAGAGAGAGAGAGAGAGACAGAGATTCAGAGAGATTCAGAGAGAGAGAGAGAGAGTGAGAGAGAAGGAGAATATGAAACATAAATTATACTTGGAGAATATCATTAAGTTCACATGAGAAGTGGGAAATAAGTCAGAGGAAGATGCAAAATTAACTTCATTCTTCCTCTTACAATGTCATGGAAGGAAAGCATCGAGGGATTAAAAATGCCACAATGAATGAATGCTTTGTGTTTAGTTGTTAGCTATGCTTTAAGTTAATGAACTGTATTTTTTTAAACATTGTAATCACATGTGCACACCACAGTCACTTCTTCTTTATAAAAGTAGGCCAAAATGAAGTGGGGGTAGGGGACACAGAGACAGACAAAACTTAAATGGTCTCAGATTTCCTTAATGAAAACTGGAAAAGACCTCCCAATTGTACATTTACATTAGATGACTGATTTTTTAATCAATTAGTATTAATTAAAGAAAAAAACAAAAAATTAGTAAAAATGATTAGTACATCAAAAAGTTTGAAAACAGTGCATACATTGCCTATGCACTTCCTCCAACACCATGCGGAGGATTAGGCTGAGGAAGTTTTCTCTTAAATTTCTTTAGAATCATGTTTGTCTATATCCACTCATATGAAAGAGTGTTCCAAATCAATTTGTAAGACAACTCTGAGATACCACTACACACTTGTCAGATTGGCTAAGATGACAGGAACAAATAATGATGAATGTTGGAGGGGCTGTGGGAAAACTGGGACACTGATACATTGTTGGTGGAGTTGTGAAAGAATCCAGCTATTCTGGAGAGCAATCTGGAATTATGCCCAAAAAGTTATCAAAATGTGCATGCCCTTTGACCCAGCATTGCTGCTATTGGGATTATATCCCAAGGAAATACTAAAGAGGGAAAAGGGACCTGTGTGTGCCAAAATGTTTGTGGCAGCTCTTTTTGTTGTAGCTAGAAACTGGAAGTTGAATGGATGTCCATCAATTATAGAATGGTTGGGTAAATTGTGGTATATGAATGTTATGGAATGTTATTGCTCTGTAAGAAATGACCAGCAGGAGGAATACAGAGAGGCTTGGAGAGACTTATATCAACTGATGATGAGTGAAATGAGCAGAACCAGAAGATCACTGTACACTTCAACAACAATACTGTATGAGGATGTATTCTGATGGAAGTGGATATCTTCAACATAAAGAAGATCCAACTCACTTCCAGTTGATCAATGATGGACAGAAATAACTATACCCAGAGAAGGAACACTGGGAAGCGAATGTAAATTGTTAGCACTACTGTCTATCTACCCAGGTTACTTATACCTTCGGAAGCTAATGCTTATTGTGCAACAAGAAAATGGTATTTACACACATATATTGTATCTAGGTTTTACTGTAACACATGTGAAATGTATGGGATTGCCTGTCATCGGGGGGAGGGAATGGAGGGAGGGGGGATAATTTGGAAAAATGAATACAAGGGATAATATTATTAAAAAAATTACTCATGCATATATACTGTGAAAAAAAATTCCAAAAAAAAAAAAGAATCATGTTTGTTTTCTTAATTTTATAACATTTATTATTATTTGTATTTACTATGTGGTTGCTTTTTCCATTTACATTGTTGTAGTCAATTGTATATCTGTTTCGTTGCTCTGTTTACTCCACTCTGTATCAGGTCCAGTAATAGATCCATGTTTTCTTTGTATTCATCATATTTGTCATTTCTTTGAGCACAGTAATATTCCCCTCATTTCCTCTCTGTTTATTGAAAGGTCTTTTGTCTTTTACTTATTAATTACTTATTACTTTTACTTATTAAATATAAAGGATTTTATAAACTTAAATGACTATATCTTGGTCACCACTATTCATGTAATCATTGTTATATCATTGTTATATTAATGGAATTTCAGGCATCAGCAGATAGGTAGAAAGTTATCTTTTGATTGGAGGGAGACCAATAATAGATAGGAGATCTAATCAATCCAAAGGCAAACCTAATTTAATCAGCAACAGATTTGGGGTTCCCACTCTCTTGGAGGAAGAAATCTAATGCTGCTGGAGCATTGTTTGGATATCTGTGTGGGGTAGAAGAGGTTTTAATTCATTATCAATTATTTTCAGGATTTTACATAAATGTAAATCAGTTCCCCCTTTATGCGTCCTCTTTCTATCTCATTCTCTGAGGACAGATCAACCTTCCTCTCTTCTACCTTTCAGCTTGACCTCTCCTCCTTCTGCCCAAGACCCTCAGTTACTTAGTTTACATTCTCTTGCTTATTTTAGTCAGCTATTTAATGATGGTTTTCTAACATAGCAACTTTATCAGATAATCTGATATACATCCCTATGTTCGTGATTACAGCCACCTTGCCTCAAGCCTACCTTTACATATGATTTCATTTCATATTCCTACAATCCAGCCAGATGGCCTGATTTGTTATTTCCCAAACTCCTCATTCTATCCCATTTCATACTTTCCCTGCCTATACATTCCATGGACAGAATGATCCCCCAGGCATGTAATGCACTCTTTGCTCATGGCATCTCTCATGGAAATTCATTATTTCCCTGTGCTCCAGTAGTCTCTCCTTCCACAAATAGTCTTGTGTATAATTATCTGATTACATATCATGTCCTCTTATTTCTTTAAAAACAAAAAAACAACAACAACAAAAAAAAAAAACTGCCTTTTGCATGAGGCTCTTTCTTATGCTACTTCAAACTCCTGACAATCACAGGCACCTGCCTCCCTCTCCAGCATCTCTGGACATCCTTTCTACGGTTGAACATCCTTTTTCCATGACTCCCGTTCTCAGGGATGGGGGCCAGAACAGGGAGTTTGGCAAGTTTCACCTTAAAGCTTTCTTACTCCTCACCCTGTTTCCCCTCAGGGATGTCTCCTACTTTGAGGTTAGTTCCATTCAGCAATATCATAATATCTTTATCTTGGTCTGCTGGCTCCAGAACATTTTCCCTCTTTTTTAAAGTTTCGCCTTTTTCTCAGCCTTTTTCTTCCATACTTTATATTACATTTGGAGGAATTTTGATGTCTTCCTCAAGTCAATGTAGTACAGGAAAAAGAGTCTTTGTTTTCTAGAGTCAAAGGTGGTTGATTCAAATCCTGCTTTTGATGCTTGCTACTGTGTGACCTCGGAGGAGTTAATAAACATTCCTGGGCCTCTGTGCCCACTAAGGCCATTGTTCTTTGTATGGAGCCACATGGTCTCCTGGCTTGTCACCCCAACTCTGTAGCACTAGCACTTTCTGCTACATCCGCTTCCCATCATGGCAGTTTTGTGAACGCCTGGATGAGCCTGATACCACCAATCACTGCATAGTATGGATGCTAATCATATCATTTGACATCAAAGATCAGACCATACAAATGTACCAAAAGATCATAAAGTAGATCATCCATAAAAATTTATCGAGTGGATATTGGTTAAAAATGCCAGTTATGGCCTCCAACTCTATCTCCTATCATTAAACCAATTCTGCCAAGTCATGTTTTGGGAACATGTATGTAGTGGATTCAATGGAGGAATATATTTCTTCTTTACCCCTTAATTAGAAATCCATAGCATTCATTGTGAAATTCAAGGATAAATTTATATGATTAAAGGGATTTCTATTCTTCATCCCCCTACCTTCTACATTTCCCAGAGTGTAGAGAAGACATTCTACCTTTCAAAGCATAATCAATATTGTTCAAATCAAGCTACTTCTCAGAAACTTCCCTAATCCCTTCATGTCCCTTCTTTATTTAAGAAGAAAAAGGAGAAGGGAGGAATTCTCCCTGCCCATTTGCTTGCTGGTTCCTTACTTATTTTCTAACTTAGTCTGAACCAGTGGTTGCTCATCTGCAAGTAAGTGGTACACAGGACTTTCTCCCCAGCCCAGCTCTTTTGCCAAGACAACTGACACTGAGGTGGATGCAAAGAGAGGCTTTGTGCTCACTGCTTCACAGGTGACCTAGCACATAGTAGATTGTCTTTAGCAACAGTAGGCAAAAAAAGAGAACAAAGACTTTAATTCCTTATCACTTGATGCTTTTTGCTCTTTGGAAGACTCTAAAGACCCCAGGGAGGCTCCATACCTCAGTATTCATGGTGTTTTCATACCTAGATATCAGAATCAATTCTACCCCGAGAAAAAGGCTACGTGATAAGAATCTCAAGTGGGGCCTGAGGACGGTATCATCATTGCAAATTCACACTGAGGGATCATTAAGGAGATTAGATTTCTCTCCGAGGACCAGACACTTTCTTTACATTTGAATAAGAGGCATTTCAAGAAGCGCCCAAAGCACAAACCAGCTCTTATTGCCTTTGTTTACTAATAATTAAGGGCCATACTGGAATATTCCTCTCTTCAGGTACAGCCTCATTTATTTTATGAGTCAGAAGGTGTCACAAGTGCAGCCTCTCTGTAAACTGCCTCCTCTTCCCAGCTGTAGCATCCGTGGGAGGTGCACAGCTGCAGAATCCCTGTCCTCCACCTCTGCACTGGAAGATGAGCACAAATCAAGAAATGAGAGGAATTCACCATTCATAAGCTCAGTCTAATGCCAACTACCTGAAAATGGTACTCCAGAGAAGCTTAAGAGGAGGCGGGAAAGCAACTGGTTTTCAATTCATATCAAAACAACAAATATCTGTGGAACTTCTTGTGCTGTTGAGTGCTATGAAGATTTAATAAGCACATACTTTCTTCCCTCAACGAACTTCTAGAGTGGCAGGGGGAGATATACATACACACCACTAAGAATTAAAGTTCTTCAATGCTTTTTAGATCTTGATTTTCAAATATTTACTTATTGTTTCCTGTTATTTTTTCTACAACATCCCTCTATTTCCATCTCCCCAACACAGAATCATTACTTTTCTAGCCCTTGCACCTCTCACATTCCAATTAGTTAGGATCCTGAGTATGTCAAGATTGGAAAGCATGAAGGGTGTCTTCCCAAGGGAGAGAGGCAAGGTCAAAGGAGGGAAGGCAGTCCTGGACTTGAAAAGAATTCTGCCAACCACCATGTTTAGTCTTATTTGACTTACATAAGACTACTGTATTTAGGAGACCCAAAACTAGAGCAAATGAAATGAATTCCTAAGGCTGGCACAGTGATACAAAGCTGGACCACAAACAGAAAAGCCTGAGTTCAAATGCTATCTCAGACTCACTAGCTCTATAATCCCCAAGTTATCGTCTGTAAAAATGGAAATAATAGCATGTACCTCACAATGTTACAAGAATCAAATAAGATATGTAATGACTTTTGCATACTTTAAAGTTCTATTAATAATTAATGTGTTTTTATTTAACATGTATTGGTCTACCTGCCATTGAAGGAGGAGAAAAATTGGAACAGAAGGTTTTGTAATTGTCAATGCTGAAAAATTACCCATGCATATATCTCATAAATAAAAAGCTCTAATAAAAAAAGTAATGTGTTTTGATGTGACATCTAGTACTTAGAATATTATTGGTTGGATAGAAGCCAACCTTATGGGAACAGCCTCAGTTCTCTGAGCCAAAGATGAGAATCTGGTTGATGTCAATGAGTCTTTCCAATCATGTGCACATCTCTTCCTTAACCTTCTTTATAAGCATCTCACCATGATTGTAAAGTCATTTAAACCTGTAGTTAGATCAATTTAGGGTGATTTTGTTTTTCCTTTTTGCTGAGGCAATTGTGTTAAGTGATTTGCCCAGGGTCACACAGTTAGGAAGTGAAGCCAGATTTGAACTTCCATCCTCCTGACTTCAGAGCCACCTAGATGTCCCAGGATGATTTTTTTTTAATTCTCTATCTCTAATTTTCTTTCTGGCTAGCACAGAAGAAAAATTCTATAAAACATCTTGAAAGAACAAATTCTGATACTTTTGAGTCATTGGATTTTTTATTTTTTTTTTAGAGTTTAGATCTTTCTCATAATTTTTGAGAAGTCTTGTAGAGACATGTTTATATAAGTTCTCTGGTCCCTTATATCTTAAAATTACTAATATTTCAGTTAAAGTATCCTAGAACTTATAATAAGCAACCTTTTAACTCTACAGTCTCTGAATACTGAAGTTGCTATTAATATAAATATTTTGACATGTAGAAAAATTAAGGCATGCCTGGGTTTCTGTTCAACACCATGGTTACATGCTGCCTGCTAATTCATTCTGGGAGTGGCATGAGCTTGTAGATGTAGAATATACAACTGCATATATATGTATGTGTGTGTGTGTGTGTGTGTGTGTGTGTGTGTGTGTGTGTGTGTGTATAGTCTTATTCTATATTGTGGAAGCGATTTGGTTAAAAAGATTGCATGGTATGTTTTTAAAAGTAATCTCTAAACTGTCATCTGCTCAAAGGGTCATCTGTCTATAAGGAATCCATTCAGAGTAGCAGATAAGAAAAAAAATCAATTTAGATTATACAAAGTGCAGATAAAACACATACAAGCCAGCTTTTATGACAATATAAACAGTATATACAAAACTAGGGTCTTAAAATTTTGGTTGGCAGGTTGAGCTAGCAAGTAAACAGCTAGATGTTCTACAGCCAACACCAAAACTTTTTTCAGACTAGAGGGATGAAATGGTTATTGAGGGATGGCTGAAACTTAGGGATCACGAAATCAACTGCATTCACACTTCTACTTTAATGGCAAAAAATCTTTGCTAGTTGTTGGAGATCAATTTCCCCATGTCTTTTCTGGGTCCATTCCATAAGTCTGTCCATTGTTTCTGTCCAAGATTTTTGTGTCAATACCTAAGTCTATATACACTCACCATCTAATTGAATGTCCTAAGTTGAGCATTCTTTTTTTATCCACCACGTTTTTTCTATGTGGACAGGGCGATTTACGAGATTTTTGCTCATTTTAAGGTTCTAGCAATTAAAAAAAACAAAAATCATTTGATAAAGTCCTATTTTGGACGTTATTCAAATTCCAGAAGGTCAAGACAGAGAAGCATTGTTTTTTGTTTTGTTTTTGTTATCTTGTTTGCTTCTCAAAATTCTCATATTCACCCTGCCTACAAAGAGTAGAACTTGCCATTGCATTTCAAATATTGATAACTGGTATAATTAAGTTTTCCACAGCTGTGGAGATAAAATTAGCTCTTGATTATTTGTATCACCAGGGAAGTGGGGGTATGGAAAAATGCAAAACTATGGGAAATCTACTGCTTTATTTCATTACAGAGAATATTTAGTATAATTAAAGCTCCCAAGGTCTCACAGTGTCCTATGAAGGTGGAGCAATTCCGTTACAAGGAACGCTTCAATGAATCATCTCTTTAACTATAGGAAATTGCTCTCCATTAGAGAAACAACTATCATGACACTAGTGTGATAGTTTGTCAAGATAATCGAAGCTTTATTTTTCCTAAGGATATAACAGCTTACTTAAGATTACTTTATGGAATCTTGGGAAGTAGCATGAAACATATTGCCTGGGAGTCAAGAAAGCAGACATTAGTTAAGAATATGCCACAGACCATTTAGGTAACCTCTAGGGGGCTCAGCTCCCTCTTCTCTAAAACGAGAATGTTCGACTAAATCATCTTCAATATCTTCTAGCTCTCAAATCCTTAGTAGCTTCAACATTCAGGACAAGTTATCTTTTAGAGGAAAGTCATTAAGAGAGAATTTCCAATACATTCCAATGATACTTTTAGAATATATTTTCCATAAATATGCTAAAGTTAGTGTAGGAGGTAATAATCTAATGGTAGCTAAGGAATCAATATCAGATATGTAGTTGCAAATTCATTTAGTACTGTGTTAGTATGATCATATTTACTTTTTTAAACTGCAAAGCAAAGTGATAAGTCAACTGAACTAAAGTGAAGGAAGCTTTTCTGTATTCCTTAGAGTACCTTCCCTCTGGAATTATCTCCAATGTATAACATGCATACATACACACACACATACACACACACACACACACACACATATATATATATGGATGTGTTCACACATATATATACATACATATTTGTGTATAATATATACACATATATATGTCTGCACAATATGTATTATATATGAACATTTATGTATAGTGACTATTCAGGTTAATTTGACTGTCTCCCCCAATAAACTGTGAACTCCTTGGAAGCAGAGACTGTTTCCTGCCTTTCCTTGAATCTATTAATAAATACATATTAACAAATTAATAAATAAATAAAGTAAAATACATAATAATAAGTGATTATAGTAATCTTGTGTTTGATAAACAAATATCTAAAATTTTAGGTTAAGAACTCACTATATGGTAAAAATCAATGGGGAAACTGGAAAGCAGTCTGGCAGATACAGACCAATATCTTACACCATTAACCAACATAAGGTCAAAATGTATTCATGACCTAGACATAAAGAGAAATATAAAAAATTATAAGAACATGCAACATATCAGATTTATGAATAAAAAAATTTATGAATAAAGAGATTGAGAACACTGTGAGATATAAAATGGGCAATTCTGACTATATTAAATTATGTTTTTGTACAAATAAAACCACTGTAGTTAAGAATAAATAGAAGGAAAACAGAAAATTGGAGGCGAATTTACAATTTCTCAAGTAAAGGTGATACATCTCAAATATATAGAGAACATACTTAAATTTCAAAGAATATAGGCCATTCCTCACTTTATAAATGGTCAAAGGATATGAACAGACATTTTTTAGAAGAAGAAATCAAAGTTATATATAATCATATAAGAATGTTCTAAATCATTTGTAGAGAAATTCAAATTAAAATGAATCTGAGAAACTATCTATACTTATCAGATTGGCTGAATTTACAGAAGAGGGAAATAAATATTGAAAGGGAAGGGATGTAGACAATATGGGACACTAAATCACTCTTGGTGGTAAACTGATCCAATCATTTTGGAGAGCAGTATGGAATTACACCCAAAGAGTTATATAATGCAGCAATAGCACTATTAGGTATGTTTAACAAGGTAATCAGGAAAAAAAGGAAAACAACTTACAGGTTCTAAGATATTTATAGCAGTTCTCTTTTTGGTGGCAAAGAATGGATTTTGAGAGAATGCCTATCAAATGGGGAATGTTGTGATACATGAATCTAGTGGAATATTACTATACTACAAGAAATGATGAACTGACTGATTTTAGAAAAAGACAAAAATGTGGAAAGACTTGCATTAAATAATGCAGAGTGAAATGAGCAGAAGCAAGAGAACTATATGATTTAACAATATCAACTATGAAGAAAAATGTTATCTACTTCCAGATAAAGAACTGATAATAGAAGTATGTATTATATAGTTTCACACATATATATCTATATCAAATGTTGGCCTTTTCTAATGCAGGGATGAAAAGTTGGGAGAGAGACAACTCAGAATTAAAAATGTAACAAAAAATAAAAAGTTTAAATGATTCTTTCCCCGTAAGTTAAAAATACATTTTTTGTTCCATGGTCATAGATGCATCTCTTTTTTTCTGGTTTAGCAAAATTGGCCTTCCTCATTTACTTCGATAGAATGTCTAAATAAATAAATAAAAGTAAATTTCGAATATATCCAAGTATGCAAATGACATTTTTATCTGCATCACAGAAACAAGAAGAATCACACGTATTCTTAGAAAATATTAATGCTTTACATAAAATATTAAACAAGGAATGGACCTCTAAGGAATGAAAAAGCATTAAGTGTTTATTATAGGCAAAGCACCAGGGGTAAAAACAGAAGAGCAAAGCTCTTAAGGAGTTCATATTCTAATGCGAGAAGACAATATATAGGAGGTATCAGTTCCAGGACAGTCACTTAGCATTATGGTTAAGTGATAAGGATACATTTTGTTGTTTAGACATTTTCTGTCATGTCCATATTTGGGATTTTCTTGGCAAAAAATACTGGGGTGGTTTGCTTTTCATTTTATAGACAGGGAAACTGAGGCAAACAGGGTTAAATGACTTGTCCAGTCTTCCTGACCCCAAACTCTATCCATAGCCCACCTAGCTGCCCTTTGAAAGGTAAAGGTAATAATAGCTGCCATAAAGAAGTTTACACCTTAACAGAGGAGAAAATATGCAAGCACCTAAGAAGGAACAAAATATATATGGGACAAATTGGAGTTTATCAATAGAGGAAGATACCAGAAATAAGGGAGATCAAGAAAGGCTTCTCCTAGGAGAAAGCATTTTAGCTGGGATTTGACAGAAGTCAAAGAAGTATTCCAGGTATATGGAAAGGCTCTAGGGTATTTAAGGTACAGGGCAATACAGAGAGAATTGTATCTTCTTTTTTTTTTTTTCCTCATTGCTAAAATGATGTCTATTTCAGATGCTGAATCATTTGCAGTGTTCAAGGGCTTTTGTTGTGAAAACTTCCATTTCTCCATTTTCAGCAGCTCTAGTCACTGGGGTAGCAGAGCTGTAGTTGCCATGTCACATTTCTAGCAAGTCTGGATGATGGCTTAGATGATGGCTGCCTGGAGCCAGTCTAAAAGCAAGGCCAGTATTATGGGGAGTGAGACTTTTTCAGGGTTCTTGGGATGTCACCACTTAGATGTGAAGGAGCATGATGATCAAAATAGGAAAAATGATATGACCTGGCTGGAATATTCACCTTTGATTTCATCCTCAAAGTGTCCGGCTGTTTTTAAAATCAACTTGACTTCCTCCACCTTTATTTTACAGATGAGGAAAATAATTCCAAAGAGCTTTGGTGACTTAAGACAAAATTGGCTAGGGACAAGGGGAGACATAAAATTGTCTTCTTACTCCTAATTCAGTGCTCTTTTTACTTAAAATTTCTATAAACATTCAGTCCCATGTAGTACAATATATGTTACAAATACAAATTCAATTAGACTTTAGGATTAATTTCCCACACATAAAGTACTTAAACTCAATGTGACATGGGGCTATTCCCAATGTGTAACATGGGAAAGGAAACAGAACACCTCTAGCCTTTTCTTCTTGCATCTTTCTCCAAAGGAGATTAGAATTTCTGCCATTTGGGAAGCACCAGTCTCTTCAGAGAGAAGGAAAACTGGACTAGAATAATATCTATTATGGTCCCTTAAATATTATTAGTCTAGAGCAAAGCTTCTCAAATTGTGAGTCACAACTCCATAGAAGGTCAGGTAGCAATGTGGGAGTCCATTTGCACAGTAAAAGGTTTCTGAACATGATGAACAAAAAACAATTCAAAATCAAATGCATAATGAATGCAAGGTGTTTCTGACAACCCTTGTCCATGTTGCACTGGGTGACTTCACTACAGCCTTGCACAGGCACACTTTGTACTGCATATGCACAGACACTGCCAGAAAGACCTTACATCTCAGATTCAAGACGGAAGGGCATAAAAATTTCTCAGTTAAAAAGTTGTTGCAAATGGAAAAAGTTTAAGAAGCCCTCATTTAGAGGATGTGATTTTCTAGTTCAAGTTAACTTCCGATAGCTGTTTCATTATTGAAGGAAAGAGGACCCCAGCTTTATATTCCAGGCTTGATCCCTCTCTCACCAAATATTTCCATACTGAACACACATAGAGAATAGCAAAATAGCCAATCTATCTAAATCATAGAAAAATAAAAATCACAAGAAGCATACATAGGTGATGAATAGAGAATGAGGACCTTTTCTCTTTGGGAGTGAAATAACTCAGCCCAACCAAGAGATAGAATTAGATCTTACTTAAGGAGGAGTTCCCAGGGTAGCAATGTAATGGAGATTTCTAACTCCTCTCATGGTAGCTATTCCCAAAGACTTTTCCTTCAGTAAAAACAGAATTAGCATAGTTTATTTTCTTTTTTGAAGCTGGAAGCCAGAAGTACCTGATGCAAAAACAGATTCTTAGCAGGGAAGGTATTCTCTAGAAAGCTGAAGAACTTTCCTGCCTTTTGCACTCTTGGCAACTCCAGACTACCCCTTGCACTGGCAAAAGGCAATGCTTTCTACCAATGAAAAAAGAGATACATATTAATGGGTTTGGGGATAAGAGTTACATTCATTTATCAAGAAATCAAAAAAGCCAGAAGCATCTTAAAGTGATGAATGATAAGGTGTATAAACATTGTTACCAACAATCCTATTTTATGCTTTTACATTGATTCATATTTAAAGAATCATCAATCTTTTAAAATCATTTATGATAATTCTAGTACATATACATACATATATATGCATATATATGTGTATGTTTAAATGGATATTGATAAAGGTGACTATAAATATTAAACAATGACTTTTTAAAATTCTCAAGAAGGATCTAGGTGACATACTAGATTAACTTATTACTTAAGAGTCAGTAAGACCAGGTTTCTAATCCTGGTTTTATCATATATGAATTCTTTGATCATGGGTGAGTTACAAAATCTCTGTGACCCCCAGTTTTCTAATTTGTATGATGTGCCAAGTAATACTTACAAGATCTATCTCACAAGATAATTGTCAAACTCAAGTGAAAAAAATACAAGTAAAGTTCTTTGCCAAATTTCAAGAATTTTAGAAATGCTAATTACTGTTATCATCATACTATAGCTCCACCTTTTGTTCACCTGATTTAATGAAGAAATTAAAATAATATTTCAAAATATGCATTGATATAAAACCATGACTCTCAATAACCAAATCTTATTTACTCAGGTTTTCTAGTGAATAAATAGAGAAAAACTTCACTATTTAGGAATCATTTTACCATATTAATATTTTATAGTTCTTAGAGTCTATAAATACAAGCTAATAGATGGCATTTTAAAAATAAGAATTAAATGTAATTCAAATATTTAAATTTGAGTGATAATTAGCTATATTAGGATAATTTTATTGAATTTACTTAATACTAACTCCTGTAGCATAAAGTATTTTAGAGATTAGCTTTAGAGATATATTAGAAACCAGAACATAGTTTCAAGAATGACAATAATGATGCTCTTACAAAGGAAATCAAATGAAATAATCTTTAATTTAAAACACATAGAAATTGGTTTAGATAACTTCTTTCACCTCTGTCTGATGCTCCATGCCTTTGTACTTTACAATTCTACATGACTAAAATGCACTCTCTCCTTATGTCTGTCTCATGGAGTTCTTTCTTCTCTTTTAAGACCACTATTGCTAAGGACTTCTCTCCTAAACTACAGATGGATGTAGATTTCGATATATTTATATTTGCTTTGTATTTATGCTATGAACTTGCTTTCTCCCGTTAGAATGTAAGCCCATTGCAAGGAAGAATTGTTTTATTCTTTGTACTTGTTTCCAAAACCTGACACATAATAGATACCTAATAATTGTTAATGTATTGATTAAGTTTCTACCATTTATACAATTTAAAAAATTTTATTCTTTCAAAAAGAAGTTTAATTGATCCCTTTTTATTTGTATCACAACCATTTCAGAAAATACACCTCTTCTATCCTCCTCAAAAAATCCCAACCCTCTCTTTGTTGCAAAGTGAAATAGTTAAGTAAAAACTTAACTATTTACTCCTTAAATAGTTAAGTAAAATAAGTAAACTGGTACTGGACGCAGTGCCATCAACAATCTGTCTTAGTAGACTGTCTATGTTGAGAAGTAGCTGCTGTTCCATGTGCCATTGTTTCAGTTGCTCAGAGTTCAGCTTGCTTTCAGTGTCATATTCATTTACATTGTTGTAATGGTGAATATATTATTCTTTTGGTTTTGTTCATTTAATTACATCAGTTCATATAAATCTTGCCTTGTTTTTCTCAATTCTTTATATCTACTTTTTTTACTATATAATAATAATCTATTACATTCAAGAGGTAGCAGAGGTGGTACAGTGTAGTTGGACTTGGATTTGGAGTGAAGAAAACCTAAGTTCTAATACTTTCCAAAATGCTTAATTTTCTTCATCTATAAAATGAGATAGAGAAGGAAATGGCAAACCACTCCAATATCTTTGCCAACAAAATCCCAAATAGAGCCATAAAGAATCACACAATAACAGTACACGATTATACTCAAATGCTACAAATTGTTGCTACTGTTTGGTCATGTCTGACTTCATTATCCCAAGAACACAGACTTCAGGCCCTTCTATCCTCCACTTTCTTCTAAAGTCTGTCCAGCTCAAGCTAGTTGCTTACATGATACTATCCACCTAATTCTCAACCATCTCCTTCTGCTTTCAATGAGTCCTGTCTTCTCATTATGTGGCTAAAATATTTAAACTTTATTATTTGTTCTTCTAATGAATAGGCTGAACTAATTTCCTTAAGTATTGACTGATCTGATCTCCCCGTTGTCCAAAGAAATCTCAAAGCCTTCTCTAGTATCACAATTCAAAAGCATCAATTCTGTAGTGCAGTTTTAAAGGGCAAATCTCACAGCTAACTATTACTAATGGAAAAACTATAGCTTCATTTCCTGACTGTAGTGGCCATATTCAGTGATCTTTAAGCCAAAGAATATAAAATCTGACATTGCATCCATTCTTCTGCCTCTATTTGCCAGGAAGTGACTGGACTGATTGCTAAGATCTTAGTGGGTTTTTTTGTTTTATATTAAAACTTCAAGTTAGCTTTTACACTTTTCTCAACATCATTAAAAGCCATCTTCATAATACTCTTTTAAGTCATTTCTCAATTGATGGGCACACACTTTGTTTCCATTTCTTTGTTACCACAAAAAAGTGTTGTTAAAAATATTTTTGTAAATATTGAATGCTTGCTTCAGTCTTTGATGTCCACAAGTTGTTCAGTCTAATGTTCAGTATTGTGGCCATTAATGGGATCGTTATATAAAAAAGCAAGAATAGTTTGGTCACTTATTTTGCATAATTCCAAATTTATAAGTAGAATTTCTGGAACATTATATAGCTTTATCAAAAGTATATTAATGTGCCTCTCTTTCCACAGAGCTACCAACATTGGCCTTTTCTCTGTCTTTGTCAATTTGCAAGGCACTAAATTAAACATAGAATTATTTTAATATGCTTTTTTCTCATAGTAATTTGCTATATGTTTTCACAGGATCATAGTTATTCTTTTGGAAACAATTTGTTCAAATCTTTTGTCCTCCGGGTTAAAGTGAATTATTTTATCCTTTTTTTTAAGAAAATGGACTGAACAAATTTTTTTTGCAAATATGCATTATTCTTGATAACTTTTGAATTTAACATAGTTTCTATGTAAAATACTTCAAAACACATTCCAAGTAGAAATATGTATGAATACATATATGTGTATATATAATCATAAATATACATATATGTATAATTTTATTGTTCAAAAAATTCAAAGTATTGACAACCAAAATAAAAGATTGAATTGTTAAATTAGCATATTTTGCCTTTAAAATATCAGTGTTCAAACATAACTAAACAGGACAATAATAGTGATTTCCTTGCAAATGAGTAGAAGGCATCTTATTAAATAAGATGCTTGTCAATAAAGCCTCCCTCTCTCTCTCTCTCTCTCTCCATATATATATATATATATATATATATATATATATATATATATATATATATATATACATTCACACATTAAACACCATCAGTTTGTCAAGGTACAATCATTTAGTAAACTTAAAACCAATTATGGAAAATGATAAGTTTTGAATTATGGATATTGTCTTGATTTTATTAGTACTTTCTAAATCAATGCATTAAAAAGATTCTGATCCTTTTTGATAAAAGGTATATATATATTAATACACTTCATAAGGTTTCTAATGTATTCTGCTATGCAGAAAAAAACCCTTTTATTTTGTTAAATAAGACTTCTTTAGAATATTCTGACAACTGAAGGTTACTGAAGGGTTGTAGCAAAATGTATTATTTACCATTGAAAATTTTAGAATAACTAATAGTCACTTTAATCCTCTAAGATGGTATAAATTAACTTAGTCCCCAAATTCCCCTCCAGGACCTAGTAAAAGTGTACAAAAATATCCAGCTATTTTCCATATTTTCTAGTGAATCTCTACTTAAGTTACTGATCTTCCTGAAAGCCAAGGCTGTTTAATCCTTGAGTGACCTTTCCTTGGAGAATATTTTCTTCTGTTTTATTTTTGTTTGTACTAGGGCTGAAGTGGCTTAAGCAAAGTCTGAAGAACAAACTATGAATGAACTTTGTAGGTTCTATAATTCAATGGATACTCAGGTTGGATATTTCAGGTTGAAATGGAAACCTCTATAACAATTGAAATTCAATTAGAGATTTTGTGGTTGTGAGGAGCAGTGGAAGATGGAAGGGAAAGATAACATCAACAGTAACAACAAAAATAGTTCCTTCTAAAGCCTTCATGTGAGAACAGTTCCCAGATCAACCATCTCTTCATTTCTCTCCAGGCTGCCCTCTTCCAAATTTCTCTGCTATACCTCTGCAACTTCTTAATCCTGGAAGATAACTTCAGCCCTAGGACTCACACTACCCATGATTAGAAACAGCTGATGGGCCAATTTCTCTTGGAATCTTCAGTTAAGAAGGGTATTCAAGCCAACTACCTCTTCATTTCCCACTAAGTATACTTCTCACAACTTAGCTAACATATTCCTATGCAAAGTTAACTCCCATTCCTCTAAGAAGTGAGGTATAGTTTCAAATTATGAGCATAATCAATGGTTGCACATAAATGACAAATGTCCTAGTCA
Organism: Sminthopsis crassicaudata; assembly: GCF_048593235.1. NCBI lineage: Eukaryota > Metazoa > Chordata > Mammalia > Dasyuromorphia > Dasyuridae > Sminthopsis > Sminthopsis crassicaudata. Next base: position 171,270,910 of record NC_133618.1, on the reverse strand, counting down.
AAGTACAAAGGTATGAAGCCTATTTTCTCATAAAGATTTTAGAGTAGCTATGATTTCCTCATCCAAAAAAATTAAAACTAAGAGGAAGACCTTCAGCAAGTTAGATAAACCTTCTTTAGGGGACTTATGAAATGACACACACAAAAATAATTTAACATAACACACATATGTACATACATATTATGTATGTATATAAATAAAAAAGATACACATGTAGGAAATATTTAAGAATCCTTTTGACTATTTCTTATATATTATTTGTAGTGAGCTGTTGTCTCTAGAAGCTGCTGGATCGCTCTCTGGGAAGAGATCTGCTGTGTCTTCTACTCAAATCTCTCCGACAGATTCTTCTTCCTGTAATGAACCGTTGTCTCCAGGCAGTTGCTGTTAACTCTTGTCCAAAGAAGTGACTTCCCTTCCTGCAGAGAGCCCCGTCAAGCCTGATGCAATTCAGAGTCCTCTTCTTTCTCTGAGAGTCCTCTCTTTTATTCTCCCAGAGAATGGGCGTGGGATAATGCAAGGGCTTCTGGGAAGAACCACCCCAGCCAATGAGCTTGCCCCCTCTATCAAGTCAACCTGAGTTCTCACCTTGTAATTGTCCAGAAAACCTCAGTTCTCACTTAGTAATCCTAACAATTATTCCTCTTCACAAATAAAATCCAGCATATTTGGCTCTATATCTATTTATCACATACAATACTTTATCTGCTATCTCCATGGTTTTGCACTGATGGCTTCTTTTTCTTTACTTTAGGGAATCCTTTTCTTCTTTTATTCATGTTTTTCCTCCCTCCCTTATATTTAACTACCTTATAGTTGTTTTAAATTCTGAATATATGTATTTTGCATTTACATAATTTACACAATTATGTATATGATGTCTTACCCAAGAGAACAAAAGCTCTTTGAAAACAAAGGTTATTTCATTCTTCATATCTTCAGCACCCAACCTGACGTGATAGTCATGTAATCTTTGTAGTTCATGGAAAATTGACTGGTAAAAGACTGTGCAAGATAACCAGGATATCTCAATAACACAAAAAGTGTTCAAAACTGGCAAAACGGGACTCAGTTGACTCACAAGCATTTACTCTCAATCAGGCACTATACTAAGTTCTGGGATATAAGAAGTCACTAGAAACCTAGAAAGGCCAAATATGAAAAGTAAACACGGGAAGGGAGACAGGTTAGCGAGGGGCCTGAGTTTAAAACATAAAAATGTCATTGAAGATATTTAAACTAGTGAATGATATGATGTGGATGGATATGACAGCTGTATACATTAAAGGCTATTATGCAGAAAAAAGATTAGAATAATTTTTCTTGGTACCAGAAGACAAAACTAAGAGCAAAAAACTAGGTTGGGTGGTGAGAGGAAGAATTGTAAAGAACACATTTAAGATTTATTTTAATACAGATATCTAAAAAACAGATGAGCTGCCACCAGAAGTAGTGATTTCTCTCTTCTTAGAAATCTTTTAACAAGTATGGATAGATGGCCACTTGTCAAAAGCAATGTTGATGTTGCCTCGTCCATAAAACAAAGGGGTTAGAATAGCCTTGGAAGCCCCTTCTATAGATCTAGATTTAAGATGGTGCTCTTATTTCGATCAAGGTTTGACTAAAATCTCTAAAATCTATTCTGATTTTAAGATTTTGTGAGTTATTGTTCAGATCGAGTAACCACTTACTGATATCCCAAGCATCAGCCCAATGCTGTGTATTATAGTTTGATAAAAGTACAATGCTGGAAAGATTGTGACAAGCCCAAGAAGAAGATCTAGGAATGAGGAAACAAGGTAAAGCATTCTATCTTTTGACTCTGAAATCCTAGCATCCTTCCATGGACAAAAGAAATGATCAACTAAACATATTTTACACCACCCAATTTATATCTTGCTTGAAAGGACAATTAAAATTTTGGAAAGAATTTTCTAAACACAACCTGCTTAGATGCCTATTCAAAGAATCTATTTAGTGATCCTCATGCTTTAACAGATGCTTAGCTGTCACCCACACAGAGATTGAATAGAAAAAAATGGTATCTCTGAGAATTGAAACATAGCTTTTAAAAAGATATCATGTGACCTGATTGTTCTCTGCCACTGCTCTTTAGTGCCTCCAACAACAGAGAAAAATACTTCTACACATCCCATTGCTTGTGTTAATCTATCTCATGTACCTTTGAAAAGTCTTTTAGGTGGAAATTAACACTAAGGGGGAACATAATCAACTGGAAATTAATCAAATAAACCTTTTTATAGTCAGTTTCAGGCTTATTGATGCAAAGACCAAACAATTGTAAACATATTCTTATGCTAGTAATGCCTTCCACTAGCACTGTCCTCCAGTGAATGCTTCATGATGGTGGGGAGAGAAGTAGTTATGAGCTCTTAAAAACCATGTCAGTGATGCATAAATTCTAGGAGGCCCTACCAATGCCATATCAAACCAGGAAAGCTTTGTATATGTGTGTTATGTGTGTATATACACACATATACATATACACACACATATACACATATAAGGAAGGCTTATATATAATATATTCACATACACAATATATTTCATATATCTATGTGTTTGTACATGTTTATGTATAAGTAAATATATTATTACAAAGATATATTTCATATACATACACATCTGTTTCCTCCAATTAGATTATAAGCTTAATTTTGAGTAGGGATTAATTCACTCTTTGTACTTGTGCTCTTAGAAGCTAACAGAGTGCCTGGAACACAATAAATATTTAACAAATACTCAACAGATCTTGATTGACTGAATGATATATTTTAATATAAATCATTATCTGTCTATCTATCTTATCTCTATCTCTCTGGTCCCAAATCCTATTAGTAAGAGATTTACTGCCCTGTGTGAAGAGTGGAACAGAGTTGCTAAGGGAAGAACAACTCACTTTCTTCAGTCTTTGAGAATCTTCTAGCTTTAAATGGCTTTGGACACTCCTGGCTTTCAGTTTCAAGAGGGAAGATAAAAGAGACCAATTCCACTTTGGATTGCTAAAGAAAAAGATTCTGGGAAGGCATGTGCTGCTAGTGTCTGTCATGTGCCCATCCCCAGATTCCTATTTTAAAAACTTAAGAAAACTTCCCTCGCATGAGATCTAGAACTTCCTTTTTGTTGAGCTAAGTTATCTTACTCCTAATGAGAGATCACTTCTGTACTGTCTGTTATATATTCATATATAGATGGATATATATATCCATCTATATATATTCTTTTCTGATTTCTATTTTGTTATGTTTTGGGTAGATGGGCTTTTTTGCTATTGCCATGTGTGTTTGGTGGGAAAAGAGTCAAGCTTTAGCTTATAGAGATTAGAGTCCCTCTTTCCTCCAGTGATGACACCAAGATCACAAATTAAATTGAACCTGATCATATCCTCTAAAATAATAACATTTAAGAGAACACATATGTAAAATTATAATCCAGTATCCCCTCTCTCTGAGGAAACCAGGGTGGTAGCCTCTGCCCCCAACTTCTTTTCCCTACTAGAAATAATTAGCCTCCTTTAGAGAAAAATGGGGGGAGGAGCTTTAAAGGGCTATTTTGTCTCGCTTCAAGACATACCATACAGACCTTGCCACAAATGATGGTAGTTTCTTTATACATGGATTCTCTATAAGCCTGTTCAGTTGCACATTTATAAATAGGTAGATATATAAATATACGCACACATATATTCAGAAAACACATACACATTTATATATGAAAAGCACTTATTCCATCTTATATTTTAGAATTATATAAAATATGGGAGAGAGCTTTATCATAATTATTACTAAATATTCAAATTTTTTACTTAACACTTTTGTTTGGTCTTAACCCAGTTAGATTAGCAAGAGAACTTGATAAAATGCTCACTCAAATCTCAATCTCTGAATGGGCAAAATGTATTATTTCTGATTCTTCTCTCAAAATACACGCATACCCTCATTTGAACATAGTTAAACTGGGGAAAGCTCATCACCAGCAGGTTGACTGCTGAAGTAGGCCATCATCCCAATCCAATAAGCAGCAGCAATTATGTACTAAACTAAATTAGGAAAGGGCATTGCTCTTTCTGAGGAAGTCACAGATTCTTTTTTTATTATTAATTTTATAATTTTAATTTTTTGACATTACATATGCATGGGTGCATGGGTAATTTTTTTTACAACATTATCCCTTGTACTCATTTCTTTTCCGAATTTTCCCCTCCCTCACTCTACCCCCCCCAGAAGACAGACAATCCCATACATGTTACATGTGTTATAGTATATCCTAGATACAATATATGTGTGTAAAATCGAGTTTCTTGTTGCACAGGAAGAATTGGATTCAGAAGGTAAAAGTAAACTGAGTAGAAAGACAATAGTGGAAACAGTTTACACTCAATTCCCGGTGTTCCTTCTCTGGGTGTAGCTGATTTTGTCCATCCTTGATCAACTGGAAGTGGCATCTCTATGATGAAGATTTCCACTTCCATCAGAATACATCCTCATACAGTATTGTTGTTGAAGTGTATAGTGATCTCCTGGTTCTGCTCATTTCACTCAGCATCAGTTCATGCAAGTCTCTCCAGGCCTCTCTGTATTCACCCTGCTGGTCATTTCTTACAGAACAATAATATTCCATAACATTCATATACCATAATTTACCCAACCATTCTCCAATTGATGGGCATCCATTCATTTTCCAGTTTCTAGCCACTACAAAAAGAGCTGCCACAAACATTTTGGCACATACAGGTCCCTTTCCGTTCTTTAGTATTTCTTTGGGATATAAGCCCAGTAGTAGCACTGCTGGATCAAAGGGTATGCACAGTTTGATAACTTTTTTGGACATAGTTCCAAATTGCTCTCCAGAATGGCTGGATTCTTTCACAACTCCACCAACAATGTATCAGTGTCCCTGCTTTCCCACATCCTCTCCAACATTCACCATTATTTGTTCCTGTCATCTTAGCCATTCTGACAGGTGTGTAGTGGTATCTCAGAGTTGTCTTAACTTTCATTTCTCTGATCAGTAGTGATTTGGAACACTCTTTCATATGAGTGGAAATAGTTTCAATTTCATCATCTGAAAATTGTTCATATCCTTTGACCATTTCTCAATTGGAGAATGGTTTGATTTCTTATAAATTAGAGTTATGTTCTCTATATATTTTGGAAATGAGGCCTTTATCTGAACCTTTAACTGTAAAAATATTTTCCCAAATTGTTGGAAGTCACAGATTCTTAAAAGCATAATATTGTTTACTTGGAAGGGGGAAAGAAGACCATAACAGATCAACTTTGTGATCTATATAAAACCGATTTCCTACATATTTCAACAATGCTAATGAAATAGCTTCTGAGAGTCACGGGACACTTAAAATAGCTAGAAGGTACATTCTCTATGAAACAATCAGAAACAGTCTCCTATGGCATTTTAAGTGGTCTGCGACTTTCCATTAGAGAGATTTGGGGGACAGAATACCTTTTTTTTGTATGAAAACATTTCTCAATTGCCAAACGCATCTTTAAATTTATTAAGGCATGTTCTTGGTTATCCTGGGTGATGAAGAGAGGAAGCTAACTGCACACATCATTTGGAGAATTGCTTTTTTTCCTCCTGAGTTCCATTTGCATAAATTGAATATGGATAGAAAACATTTATTATCATTTATCATTTAAATTTTGAAGTCCTTTGTTAAAGACTTTTGTTTGGTATTGATAGACCCCATTTCTTAAATGAGTAGGAACATTTGATAAAATCCTAACTTAAATTTCAGACTTTGGATGGATAAAGGTTTCCTTGGTTTATCTATTAAATTATCTATTAAAAGTTACTATAAACATACCTTGTGTGATGTTTTCAGTTCAATGTTCTCTGTAAGAATCTCAAAGAGGTCCTAATTCAGCTTCAACACAACCTTGCTGTGTGTGTTCCTGATGATACAAATCCCCTTCATCTTCTGAAAATAATTCAAATAGTGGGAATGTAGGGAACTGATATTGAGATAAATTTTGAAAAATAATTTCTGAACAGACATAGGTTAGTTCTAGCTAATTCTAAGGGTTAGATATTGTTCCAGCTCTCCACAGCTCTCCCCATCTCTAGCAAGGGAGGGAGAAAGATGGATGATGCTTATAAATAAAATTATAAACCTGAACTTCCCTTCTTTTCATTACATTGACTTGTTGAAGGAAGGAGCAATTATTTAATGGACTGGCACAGTATCAAGAAAGCCCCATTTTCTCAGTCCTCTGGATCTGCCCCAATCAGAATGAGCTTGAAGAGGGGGTACTTCTTATTCTGCTTGGCAGGTAAGAAACCCAAACCCCTTATCTCTGGAGTTGGTAAAAGAGTTATTACAATTAATTTTTTTTAATCCTTTATTATATTGGACTAAACTTAACCCATGTTTTCTTTTCAAATCTCTTAATGTAAAAACCATTAATGAGGCTTAAATCAATGTAGTTTTTAGTATGTGTGTACATTTTTAAAGATAAATATCAAATCTTTGCATATAAATTTTATATATATATATATATATATATATATATATATATATATATATATATACACACATACAGTAAATAACATTGATAATAAGTACTCAATTATCTTGTCAGTGCCAATTAACAATAGATATGGTACACTTATAATTCCTTCCTCCATATTAAATGAGCTATCCTAACTCAACTAATTAAATGGCCTTCCCTCCAAAAGTCCCCATATTATCTAGAATTATTAAAAGTTCCTTTTAGTCAGTACTGACATAAGTGGTATAAGAGCACTCTCTCTGACTTATTAATATTCAACAAAGCATTAATCATATTTATCACTGACTGCAAGTCTCCTTACTGCCCCTATCAAAGAGTCAATGGATTTTACAGACATTATAAATTATCTTGCCCAACTTATTTATGTTGTAGATAAAGAAACTAAAATGAAGTATGAGGGAACTGACTGGTGCAAGGTCATCTAGGTATTAAATAGTAAGAGAAGTACTAGAATCCTAGTCTTCTGACTCTAAGTTCCATGATCTTTCCCATATATCAAAGTTCCCACTGTACTAGTTCTTAATATACTGTTCTCACTGCCTGGAATAACCTCTCTCTTCTTCTACCACCTAACCATGTCCTGCCCATATTTCAATAATTTCTTCCATAAAGTCTTTTATGACCTCAGACCTCATTGATTCATATTTGAACTTTTGTATTATTTAAAATCCACAAAATTTTAATTTTTAATGTACAGTCTTCTATTGCTTTTTTGCATAATGATTGTCTCCCCAACTTCTCTAGTCCTATATATTAGTTCCCCCAAGGACAGAGAATAGGTCATGAAATTATTTTGTATGTTTCACAAGAGTAGGAGTTTAGTGACATGCTAACTGATGTCAAGGAATTCTGTTGCTCACACTTTTTAATACAATTATTGAGTTTTCTGTGTGGGTATGTTATTTTGCCACATAAGGAAACCTGTTAGAATGCATGCTATTGCAATAAAAATGTTTAATATAATGGAAATATTTCTAAATCTCTGCCAATGGCCTATGGGAACAATGCTCTATTGATTTCAGGCTAATTGAAATCTCTGTCTTGTCATTCCATCATTTCTTCAACACTTCAAAGATCAGTACTATTTGAATGTAGAAACTTTCCCTCCATTTTCCCATGTTCCCACCATATCACCTCTATACAACGCAATTCTTCCGTGAATATTCCGTGAATATATTTATGAGTTGTAGATGAAAAACCTGGTTCCCAGCAATTATTAATCTTAATAATCTCTTGGGGCAGGAATTTTAAGGCTTCATAGTATCTTGATGTCACTAGTTAGGGCAGAAAGCTGAGAATATTGTTTCTACCCTTTCATTGCCATGAGATGAGAAATGTGGTGTGAAAGTGAGCTTTAAAAAAAAAAAAGACTTCACTATTGTCACTAGGCCCAGTGACAATCATTTTACACTTTCATCAGATGGAAAACATCAAGGATCTGGTCATATCAATCAAAAAAGCAGTTCACTGGATCTGGTCATATCAATCAAAAAAGCAGTTCACTGGAGGCTTGAGATTCATCATTTTAGCCACACTGGCCAAGACACTCATCTCTACACTGAATTTTCATTGGTTATTCCCTATGTCTGAAATTACTTCCTTCAAGTCCCAGCTAAAGTTTATCTTGGATGAGTAGCCTTTCCTGAATCTCCTTAATTCTAATGCTCTCCCTTCATTAATTATCTCCAATTTATCCTGAATTTTTTTTTAATGTACATGTAGTTGTCAGCATATTGTCTCTTTCTTTAGTTTGTGAATCTATTAAGAAAACGAACTGTCTGTTGCCCTTCTTGGTATCTCCAGTGTTTAGTACAGAATCTAATACCATAAGTACCTTAGTAGGTACTTAATTCATCAGTAAACATTTGTTAAACATGTGCTATGTTTCTGCCATTGTGCTAAATGCTTGGGATACAAAAAGAATCCCCTCTTTTAAGTTGCTCTCTTACTATTATAATGATAATAACTAACATTTATATAGTACTTAAAAGTCTATAAGGCAGTTAGGAATTATAATTATAATTATACTGATAACAATCCTGGTAAGTAAAGGCTATTATTATCTTTATTTTACAGTCCAGGGACTAACAACTAGTAAGTGACTGAGCTAGAATTTAAACTCAGGTCTTCTTTACTCTGGGTCCAGAGACAGCTGATAAGTGTTTTGGACTTTAACTTTTATTTTCTATTTTTTTTACATTCAATGACTATAACAAGCATTCTACAGAGATCAAGAAAAGACAGAGCATTAATTTACTCAATTAATCTATTTTTTGTGGCTTTTATTTTATTTTAAATTAATTTCTTTTTAAAATTTTTACAATTTATTCATAAGTAATTTTCCATCATTGACAATTGCAAAACCTTTTGTTTCAACTATTCCCCTCCCTCCCCCTTCCCCTTCCCCCAGATGGCAGGTTGACCAATACATGTTAAATATGTTAAAGTATAAGTTAAATACAAGATATGTATATATGTCCAAACATTTTTTTTGCTGTACAAAAAGAATCGGACTTTGAAATAGAGTACAATTAGCCTGTGAAGGAAATCAAAAATGCAGGTGGACAAAAATAGGGATATTGGGAATTCTATGTAGTGGTTCATAGTCATCTCCCAGAGTTTTTTTGCTGGGATTAACTAGTTCAGTTCATTACTGCTCTATTAGAGCTGATTTGGTTCATCTCATTGATGGAGAGGGCCACGTCCATCAGAATTGATCATATATAATATTGTTGTTGAAGTATACAACAATCTCCTGGTCCTGCTCATTTCACTCAGCATCACTTCATGTAAGTTTCTCTAGGCCTTTCTGAAATCATCCTGCTGGCCATTTCTTACAGAACAATAATATTCCATAATATTCATATACCACAATTTATTCAGTCATTCTCCAATTGATGGGCATCCAATCAGTTTCCAGTTTCTGGCCACCACAAAAAGGGCTGCCACAAACGTTTTGGCACATACATGTCCCTTTCCCTTCTTTAATATCTCTTTGGGATATAAGCCCAGTAGTAACACTGATGGATCAAAGGGTATGCACAATTTGACAACTCTTTGAGCATAATTCCAAATTGCTCTCCAGAATGGCTGGATGTATTTTGTGATTTTTTTTATATCAAATTTGTAAATGAATTGAAACCACTTGTTTAAAATAAAGTGTATGTGAGATGTTAGAAAAGGGTATAGGTATAACATGACAGGCAGTACTCAAGAGAAATTGTTACACCAACCTTTTTTAAGATACAAACAATTTTATAAGAGTCTATAATAGCAGAGGGAACAGGTGTAGACTTGAATGTCTTCAACATGCGGGGAAAAAACATCAAGTAAAGATTCTGGATCACCTCTCAATTCATATTCAGAAAGGGAAAAAAATACAAAATTTCTAGGGAGTTCTAGTAGAGGGCTTACATTTTTTAAATTTTAAATTTTCAGGGCTTAAATTCCCTCATTCTCTTACTAGTAGATACCTGAGATCTTATTGACTCTCTTATTGACCCAAGGACTCTACATTTGTCAATTTTTTTTTCCCCTCTACACATTGATCTCCACAATGAGAAAGAGAATAATAAAGAGTTTGAGCCTTTGGCATGGGGATTCCCCAGGAAGAAAATTCCCTTGATCCTTGCCAGGATCAGCAACCTTCTCTGCAATTTTAAAGTCTAAGAGAATTGCCTAGACCACTGAGAAGTTAAGCAACTTACCAGGGGTTACATACATAATATTTATCAGAAGCAGGACTTAAATCCAGGTCTTGCTGGCTTGAAATCTGGATCTTGAGCAATTGCTCGAGAACTACATTTCCTGTTCACCAGAGTATATGTAAGTCTAAACTAAGCCTTAGTTTTTTATTAGAAAATAGAGAATGTTCTCTATTTTCTTGAACTTGCAGAATTAAAATTCATGTATAAATATCAATATGTCTTACATAGGGCTTTCTTTAAAAACAAAACAAAACCCTATGCTAGCATTCTTAAAGTTTAACACTGAATTCTCTCACCATGAATTATGGGGGAGAAAGACATTTTGGATAACAAGAGAATTCTAGAAATGGGAGCCTTTATATTTTAAACATTTTTAACTGTTTTGATGGCATTTTAAAGAGAGTTCAGCTGTGTCTATCAAGAATAAATTAACCTTTTCTTGATGATTTGGTCCCTGTTATTAATATTGAATATTAATCTGATATTAAAATAGAATATTATCCTATTCATGTGGTTGGAAATGCAGACATAGACTGCTTGATAAAGCAGTTTGCAGCACAAAAAAAAGGAATATATCAGAATTCCCTCTTATGGAAGGAGAAGAGTTCCTGAGACAGCCCTGGGGGAAAACAACAGTTTGTAGGAGTGATTTAGATGAAGATGCAGCAAGGAGACTGAAAAAAAAAAGTGATTTAAATAGGTAGGAAGGGAATAAGGAAAGAGCAGCATCAAGAACACAGAAAGAAAAATGTATTCAGTAGAAGAAAATGACCAGCAGTGTCAAAGGGACAAAGCAGTGAGGGGGTGCTGTGAATAAAGTGTCTCAGGAGGATTCAAATTCAATCTTAAGACACTTACTTGCCTCAGTTTCCTCATCTGTAAAATGGAGATTTCAGCTTCTACCTTCCAGAATAGTTATGAAGATCAAATGAGGTAATAATCAAAATATTTAGCACAATGCCTGGCTCATAGTAAATATTATACAAATGTTAACTTAGTGTGTTGTTAAAGGCTGCAAGGATGAGGATAGAGGAAAGGCCATTAGATGTCACATTTAAGAGATCTCTGGCAACTTTGGAGAGAATTGGAAGCACATGAAAGGACAAAAAATGGAGGTAAATAGTGTAGATAACTTTTTTTAAGTTTAGCCAAGAATCAAAAGAAAGAGAAAGGATCTTTCCTAGCAGGGATGATTAGATCAGCTGACGGTCTTTCAAGAATGGAAGAGACATGGATGTGTCTGTGGGCAAAGGAGTCAGTATGTAAAGAGATTAAATGATAGAAAGCAGAGACTATATCAGGGCAATCTTCTAGAAAAGGACCAAATCTTCTGTAATGAGACTTACTTGGCAAGAAAGCCATTAGAGGGGCTGGGAGTGGGGTTTAAAGGTGTGTTAAATCAATTCAGGTCCAATGTTGGAAAAAAAAAAAAAAGAGGCATCCATAAATCATTGAACAGTTTGCAAAAAAAAAAACTCTGTCTTGTACAACAAAGATATGTAACAAAGGACACAATGGCCTTCACTTTTATAAATATGACTGCTCATATCTCCACTTCAGCAGGGAAGTGTGTGGTCTTCAGAAATCCATCAAGCCCCTAACACCTCCTGTGTAAGTGTTGTTTTTGGTCTTAGGTGTCCAGAAGATTGCACCAAGGGAAGCAGGAACCAATCAGACCGAGGAATAGTTTTGTTGCCATTTAGGGGAACTGATTCCTGTGGCAAGGAAATGGGAAACCCTGGTTCTGTTATGGGAAGACAGAAATAAAGGGGTGAGCAATTGAGGATGGGGAATGAGATTCAGCAGTGTGAGGGTCAGAATCACTGGGATGGAAAGAGTATGAAGGGGTAGATGCACGCTAACTTCCCAGGAATGGGTCTAGGCTGAGTATTTGTGGTTGGAGAAAGGTCTGCAGAAAGAACGAGATCTGATTCTTATTAAAAGGCAGTCTGTAGTTTTTCCTGGCAGTTAGGTGGATAAAGTTCCAGGTCTAGAATCAGGAAGACTCATCTTCCTAAGATCAAATCGGCCCCCAGACACTTACTCGCTGTATAACCTTATTTATTTCAGTTTCCTTATGTGTAAAGTGAGCTGGAAAAGAAAGTAGAAAACTACTCTGTATCATTACCAAAAACAAACTACAACAAAAAAACCACCCCAATGGAGTTGCAAAGAGTTGGATAAAATTAATCATGACCAACAAAAAAGTATCCCTTGTTCTTATGTGATCAAAACATCTTTTTATTTTCTTATTTCATTTTCTTGCCTACTTTTTCAATTGTTATACATTAGAACGTCATGTCATCATAGCCTTCTTCACTGATTGAATTTCAACCACTGGTGTATCAATATAATCACATACATTATGTAGTTGAAAGACTGATGGATTTTTAAAGAGAAGACTTGGAGTCAAGTCCCACCCTTCCCACTCTGGGCCAATTTCCTCATCTAAAAAAAAAAATAATAATAATGTTTGCATTAATAAACTTTAAGGTCCCGCCCAGCTCTTCATTTATGAGAGAACAGAAATAAGATTTACATAGGATGGGTATGTGGGGATAGATTTGATTTGCAAAATTCAGAAGGATACATATTCACTTCAATAAAAGCAGGAATGCAGTGGAATCTTGGTTTAAATGCAACACTGACCTACATTATCATGCTATAGGTGTAAGCCTAAATTCTCAAAGGCCTTGCCAGTGAAATGTTACTTAGACCCTACCAATCTCAAAAGATTTTGAGTACAGTAATATGTGTCTGCTGTCTCTGTTTAGCTAACTTGGGAGAAGCTCATCACTATGTTAACTTAATCAGCAGGGTGATTCATTTATTTTGTTTACTTTAGAAAAGTTTTTACTGAATTTATAACTAATTTTTAATATTAAAATTTATCTTTATATACATGTAATTGGAAAAATATCATTTAAAAAAAGAGAAATATATGTAAGAAATTGTTGAAGAGTTGTCAGTGAGTCAACCAGGATTTATTAAATGTTTATTATGTGCCAGTCATTGCTAGCCTTTACATGCTGCTTTAGAGTTTGCAAATAGATACAAATTTGTATATATTATGTTATTTGATCCTGTGAAATAGGTGTTATTATTATCCCCATTTTTAAAAATAAAGAAATTGAGGCTCAAAGACTTGTCCAGTGTCATACAGCTAATAAATGTCTAAAGCATGAATGAACTTACACCTTCCTGATTGCAAATCCACGAGTCCTCTGTGCCCCTGAAGAAAGTCCATAAAGTGAGGAAATCATCTTTAAAGTGAGGAAATCAGAGATCTTTGAAGTACCAATCTGTAGCAAAATGTTATTTGAAGTTCTTATAAGAGCTTTTAGTTTTAAACCAGGTCTCATTATACCAAATTCATGTGAAAAAAATGTGTTCACCTTACCATTCTTTCCACTCTTATTTCCCTACAACAAAATAAGGTTTTATTCTGCTTTGAAGACAAATAGATAAAAAGGGCACACATTCCTTTTACTGCAGTATCTTTCCCCAAAATTAATGCACCCACATTTTGCTCAAGCTGGGAAAACCTCTTAAGTCTATCTAGGAAATGCAAAACACTAGGATATCATCTTTCTCTAGGTAGTTAGCAGCAAGATGTTGCAGACAGAATACCTGGGTCTGGAATCGTTAAATCGCAAGTTCAAATCTGATTTCAGATATTTACTAGAACATTAGGGAAGCCACTTATTTATGTCTGTCTCAGTTTTCTTACTTATAAAATAAGGATAATAACAGCAGGGTTATTGTTCTTATTATCTACCTCCACCTTGCAGGATTATTGGTGGTGATCAAATGAGATGATATCAAATATTTATCAAGTGTCTATTATGAACCAGGCACTGATCTCAGTACTGGGGATAAAATTTGTAAAAAAGAAAAAAAAAAGATAATCTCTGACACCTCAGGGAGCTTACAATAATAATACTGATTAAAAGTAGTTAGTATGGTACCCAGCACATAGTAGCATTTTAAAAAAAAATCAGACTTCTTCAAATTGTGCTATATTACCTAGGAAGCATTGAGCATTAAAATTGCTAGAGTCAGTAACCCAAAAGACAATGGAGACCATAACATGTGCAAGTAAGTTGTAGCATATTGATTTATATATAAGCAATGGCATGAAGGATATAATCTAGAAAATATTGCATCAGGGGAAAAAATAAATGAGCTAGGTATAAAGCAACTGATAACAGATGGATAGCCCAGAGTCCTAGATTATGAATGTTAATCAAAGCATAAATGAGAGAGACCTGTTCATCAAAGGTGTTTGACACTACTAGGGAGGACATTTTGTTCTAAGTCCTCAGGTACTTAAGAGTAAATGACATGCTGATTAGATCAAAGCCCCTACATTGAGTACTTTAATGAAATCCCTGATAGCTCAAAAAATTGATCAAAAATTTGTTGGGAAAACAAAACAAAACAAACAAAAATGGATAGAGAATGATATCCAGTATTTGGCACAGTATCTGGTGTGTGTGTGTGTATATATATATATATATATATATATATATATATATATATATACACACACATACATATACACACATATACACACACGTGTGTGTGTAGTATATGTGTGTATGTATGGTGTGATATATATGTGTATGTGTATAATATATATATATGTGTGTGTGTATGGTGTGATATACATGTGTATGTGTATAATATATATATATGTGTGTGTATGTGTGTATGGTGTGATATATATGTGTATGTGTGTAATATATATATGTGTGTGTATGGTGTGATATACATGTGTATGTGTATAATATATATATATGTGTGTGTATGTGTGTATGGTGTGATATATATGTGTATGTGTGTAATATATATATGTGGGGGGGTATATATGTGTATGTGTGTGGTATATATATATACATGGTATATGTGGTACATATATATATATGTGGTATATATATATGAATTGTGTATGTGTATTCTGCTGTTCTTTTGTTCAGTTTTATCCCACTCTTCATCATCCTAGGGACTAATTATCTAAATATGGAATTTTCTTAGCAAAGATACTGGAGTGATTTGATATATGTAAGAAGGATTAAGTGACTTACCAGAATCACACAGCTTTACATCTGAACTCTAGGTGGTTCAGATGATAAAGCAGTGGGCTTCAAATCAGGAAGACTCATCCTCGTGAGTTCAAATCTGACATCAGACACTTACTAGATATGTGACCCTGCATAACTCATTTAACACAGTTCTGCATCTGTAAAATGAGCTGGAGAAGGAAATGAATGGCCAATCACTTCAGTATCTTTGAAAAAAAAAAGACAAAAATGGTGTCACAGAGCCATACATGACGGAAATGACTAAATAACAGCAACAACTTTTTGACTTGAGGTCCACTGTACCACCTAGCTGCCGAGTGGACATTTAATAAATATTGACTGATGGATACCCCATATTATGACCATAGGAAGTCAGTGCATTTGGCCATAATTACATCAAGGAATTATGTCTCCATCACTGCCCTTCCAACCATCAATTTTCTTCCTACTCAATTTGTTTCAAATGGTCAGTTTCTTCAGTGAACTGCTTACCAATGTCTTATCCCATTCATTTTCTACCATTCTACTTTGTTAATCCCAGAGTTAGTTATAAACCATTGTTATCCATTTTTTCTATACTTGGTTCTATATTTATAATTCTATTCGAGAAAGTCAAAAGCCATGCTGATCCCCAGAGAGAAAATGAGCTCTTTGAAGGCAGGGACTGTCTCATATATTTGTCTTTGAATCTATAGTCCCTGGAACAATACTGTATGCATTAAAATATTTCATAAATGTTTTCTGGATGATATTAATTTATATTACACTGCTCTGGTTTTCACAGCTATTAATTTGACTCTTGAAATCTTGACAAAAGTTATTAGACAATAAAGAAAGTGGATAAAATTAGCTTTTATATTCCTCACGAAAGACCTAGGACACTGAAGGTCCTTAGTCTATCTCAATCTAGTTGAATTTTGAGTTTCATGGACAGATTAAGTGATCGTGCTTTAACATTATCATCACTAACAGATGTTCATAATTCATAGAATTACAGAGCTGGAGCCCAAAGGACCTTCAGCAGTCATATATTTTAGGATCATCATTTTATAGAGAAGAAAACTGAGGCCTCAGAAAGCAAAATTACTTGTCCAGTCATACAGGATTTAAATGAAAGAAGGGAGAAGGGAAGGAAGGAAATAGGGAGAAAGAAAAAAGAGAGGAAAGAAAAGGAAAAGAAAGGAAAGGGGAAAGAGATAGGGAAGGGATAGGGAAGGGAAATGGAAAGGAGATAGGGGAATGGAAAGGAGATAGGGGAAGGGAAAGGGAAAGGGGAAGCAAAAGGGAAGGGGAAGGGAAGGGCAGCAAAAGGATAAGAGGAAAGGAAAGAGGAAGGGAGGGTGAAAGAAAAGAGTGAGGGAGGAAGATGGGTGGGAGCTGCTAAGGAGAGAAATGACAGGAGGAAGAAAGAAAGAGAAAGGAGAAAAGGGAAGAGAGAAAGAAAAAAGGAAGGGAGAAAAAAGAAAGAAAAAGAAAGGGAAACTAAAACAAAGAAATAGAAACAAACAAGAGGAAAGAAAGGGGAGAGAGAGAGGAGAAAGAACAGAGAAGAGAGAGAGAAGAAAGAGAGAAGAGAGAGGGGAGAAAGAGGAGAGAGAAGAGAGAGAGAGGGAGAGAGAGAGAGAAAGAGAAAGAGAGAGAGAGATGGAGAGGAAGGAGGAGAGAAGGTCAAGAAAAGGAAGAGGGAAATGGAAAGAAGAGCCAAGAACTGTGCTAAGTATTTTTTAAATAGTATTTCATCTGATACTCACAAGGACCCTGAGAAGTAGGTATTACTATTATCCCCATTTTACAGTTGAAGAAACCAAGGCAGAAGTTACTTGCCAAGGGGTTGTCTAAGCTATTCTAGAGGGACTGTTCTTAAATTATTCCCTAAAATATGGTTTAGCCTTTTTCTTTAGGTACCATTAAGTTGTAACTAAATATGTTTTTCCCCTCCATTTTGATAAATCATCAAATAGGCATGGCGAATGGAATGAAGGAGACTAGGTAGTGATTAACTTCTTTTTTAGTTGACTTTTTTTTTCTTCCATAAATATTCTAGTCTCTTAAATTAAATACAATAGAATAATCTCACTTAAATTCATGAGGTCGCAATGGATTTTTAAAATTTATAAAGGCCTCATAGGAGCAGAAATTGATCTTTTAATGCAATTATATAGATTTTCCATTTTATCTCCCTCTTCACTATTTCATACTTTTTGAAAGATGGGCTTTCAAAGCAGATTTATTTATTTATCTGCAGTCAATGAAAAGAATAAGTTTACCACAAATTACTTGATCAAAAACAAGACATATTTTAAAATATTATAAAAGTAATGGCAATATATTTAGCAAGTATAGAAAATGAAGAGAAGTAAGGTTTTTTTTTTCTTAACTTTCAACTGAATGACAAATGGAAGAAAATGTTACAATATAGTTTCCTTTTATAGTTTCCTCATATATTTCAAGGTATAAATCAAGTCAAAAGTGAATGCAATTTAAAAATTAAACAGGTTCTAAAATTAACTAGCAATTAAGAGTAAGATAATTCAAGATATTTTAATCAACGTTTCACCTTCATCCTGAAGAAGTGATTTAATTTTCTCCTATTTATTTTTATACTTTATTGTAATCATCACATTAACTTTCCTTACAACTAACCAATATTTTTGCTCTTAGCATGCCTTATATGAATTGGTAATTACTTAATTCTTGCTTATGCTACATTACCCCCCACAAAAGCCAAATATCATAGTAGGCAATATTTTTTTTCCTAATGAGCTTAGTTAAAACTGATCATTGAAAGGGTTACTCATCTTCCTTGTAAAAAAAAAATCAAGAAAAATTTTGGGAAGGTAAATGGATAAAAATGTCACATCATTAGGGACAATTGAAATAAATATCTGAACGTCTAACAGACTTAAGGCGTTTGGTTTTTTTTAAGATTGTGACAATCTCAAATTTGCAGATAAGATTGTTATTGTTACTGAGGTTACAATGTTTGATTATGAGTCACTTTGGCAGAATAACTGTGAATACTGTTAAAAAGAAGTTTTG
Organism: Sminthopsis crassicaudata; assembly: GCF_048593235.1. Taxonomy (NCBI): domain Eukaryota; kingdom Metazoa; phylum Chordata; class Mammalia; order Dasyuromorphia; family Dasyuridae; genus Sminthopsis; species Sminthopsis crassicaudata. The sequence continues at coordinate 171,252,526 of NC_133618.1, read as the reverse complement.
GCTTCTGTGAGTTAGCTGATTTATAACCTAAGTTCATGTACTACTTACGTAGATATTATTTCCAAACTCACTTACAAAGATATACATTCTATCCTCACAAATGGGCACAAATTTTGTTTTCTAGCAATATGGTATGCCAGAAATAATACAGGTACTTAAATTAACCGTTTAACATTTTCAAAGCACTTTACTCACAATTCCTTTATGTAGGCAGAAAACATATCATTCACACCCAAGCTCTGCAACTCACCAGGCGAATACACTTGGACAATTCATTTAATCTAAGCTTTAACTTTTTCATTTATAAAATTAGAGATAGAACAACTGCCCTAACTCAATCATTGAGGGTGGTTGTAAAGATGTAATGAGAAAGTTAAGTAAAAGCACTCTCTAAACTCAGAAGTGATAGGAAATATGTAAAGTACAAAGTCAATGCCTTAGCAAAATACTGTGAATCTTCCATCAAATATATATTTCCTTTTGGTAATAAGCCTCTTCAGGCTTACCTAAGTTGGCTTTTAAAGTTGGAACATCCATACTCAATTTTTTTTTCTTTAATCTTGGTACAATATGCCAGAGTTTGCTCTTGCTGGCCTGGTCTTTGCAGAGAGCATACGATTTAAGTCTCAGAGTAAGGCTATAATGGTGAATGTATGTGTGTGAATGCATGTGTTTGTATTAGTAGCTAATATTAGTAGGACTTGAGCTCAGTCATCCCAGCTGTGAGCCAGGCCTATTATTCATTACATCAGGTTGGCTCTCCTAAATGTATATGGTTGTATATATGAAATCTACAGCTATTTCATATAAATATCTATCTGTCCATTCAGAATATGTTATCTAATATATACACATGTCTATATATGTATATGTATCAGTATCTGCACATCAATATTATTAATATCTATATAGATACATAGAACTGAATTATTCATAGAAAAAAAGGTTATGGGATTTGAAAAAATAGCAATAGCAACAACAATAATAATAGACATTTACATTGTACATAAAATAAGGAATCTGGATATCGGGCAGCAGGTTGAGGTGGGGGAAGTGAGTCACTATTAATCCCTTTTTACAAATGAGAAAACTGAAAGGGAAGCAGTCTGACCACCTATTCAATTACTATTCATCATAATTATGAACACAAATATTCAATGTCAATGGGGTATTTAAACAAACTTTTTTAAAAAGTCTACTTCAAGTATCTAACTCATTTGTCCTAGTATAAATTTGTCCTAGTATAAAACCCCTTGCCTATAAATTAATAGAGATCACCATTCCTGAAAGTACATCTCAGTTCCTATGGCACTTATATAATTATGTTTCCCTTCTTGGTGAGCGATTTGTAATATCAATAATTCTGTGTTCCATATCAGATTCTTAAAGTGCTAATAGAGCGTTCCACATGATTTCATTCTACTTCAAGTGGCAATCTGCTGTTCTCATCTAATAGGTAAACTGAAGATTTGCAGAAGGATTTTATCATCTGTCTTGACAACATAAAAGCAAGGCAGGAAGCAAGCTGGGCAAGCTGGTTTAATAGAAACTTCCTCTGAGCACTTGAAAGCAACATCATATTTGTTTCCTTCTACTCATCTGCCCCCTGTGATCTTTGCCAGGATATAGAATGAAATATTTATAGTTATAGCTTCACATTCCTTTCCACTGTCATCATCATTTGAATAAGGTGTATTCCACTTCCATGAGAAGAAAATACCATAATAAAAATGTGTTAGAAATCTGAATAAATAACCTTGGGGAGGAATTAAACTAAATCCACTAAAATCTGAGATCCCTATGTACATAAGAAGGTAACTGTGGCATATGGAAATGCATTTCGTTAGCAACCATTTATGCATTTGTCTATCGCAATGAATCCTCACCAGGGGATTTCCTCAGGAGGATATAGTACTCTATGGCACCTTTAGATTCCATCAAATATGGCTTTAAGTAGATTCTGTTTGCATTTTCAAAGAATAGGACCCAAGGCTCTTTTATCTTTTATTATTATTATTATTATTACAGATATGATCTTTATATAGAAGAATTTCCCTTTGGCATACTTGACATTGTTTTCATGGGGAATTTCCCCTTGGAAGAAGAGCAGGATGGAGTTCCTAATAGTGGGGCTATATATTTAATATTTCCAAGTTAAAGAATTCTTCTACTGAGAGACAAGTTTATAGAATGTTGGTTTTCAATTTATACATGTTTTTTCCCCTAAAGCTGGAAAAAAATAAGGATAAAATATGCTTAAAAAAAAATGTTGCTGATAATAGCTTCTTAGTATCTTATTTAACAAAGTGTCTTAAACTTTAGGAAATTTGTAAGAATTGCAGAAATTAACCTAAATATCATCATATTCCCAAAGTGTCAAGAGATAAACTTCTAAATGAAATGTGATTGTGTGTGTGTGTGTGTGTGTGTGTGTGTGTGTGTGTGTGTGTGTGTGGAACACATAGCAACAAAATGGCTCCTGCATAATAAAACTTTTTTTTTCTTTGAATCTGTTAGGAAATAAATGAAGAATTTTAAAAGCTTTGAGGTTTTGACAAGTTCCATAGGAATGAGCACTGAGATATAGCAGGCAAAAGGGCTAATTAAGAGAGACAGAGGCTATGATTAGGAAGATAACAGTTCCATTGAGCATATCCTGAAGCACTTATGACACCTGGTCAAAATGTCTTTTCATATCTGGGTGCTACATTATGGGATTAATAGCACTTTTAAGAGCCTCTTAAAGGCTGAAGTGCCTCCAAAGAAAAGTAGGGAACACAGGGAAAGTCAAGCCATTCACGGACTGGAAGAAAGCACCAAGAATGTTTTGGATAGAAGGAAAAGATTCAGAGGAACATGAAGACTGTCTTCAAGTTTCTGAAAAGCTACTAACATGGGAGAGGGATTAGCTTCTCTTGTGTAAAAGTTCCTAACCATTAGAAGGGTCCAAATGTGAATGGATTGCCAGAGATGCCCTTCAATGGAGGTCAATCAAAGAAAGAAAAGTACTTGGCAGGAATGATGAACGAATGAGATGTGGATTGAATTCCATTTGATTCTTTGACCTTGAGATCCTAAGATTCATATGACAGGTTAGTTGTTAAAATTGTAACAATAATACAAACAGCTCCATGGAAATTCATAGAACTTTTTTAAAAGAATCTTAAGATTCAGGAACCTTATTAGACTTGAAGAAATTAAAGTAAATTTAATCAAATTCATAAAGGAACAAAGGCAAAACCTTTATGTGGATGTCACTCAATATATATAAAAGATGTCACAAAAAAGATATATCTTCAAAGAAATTTTCTGTAAAGTGAATCCTATTTTGCCTTTGATAGAACTCTACTTTGACGTGAAACACTCAACTTTTAAAACTTCAACAAGAATCAACAGTGAATTTAGAATATCCCACTGCTCCTGCCATTTCACCAAACGTTAGGGATTTTTCTTAGGATTCCTCCTCTCTCCTAACAACATCCAAAGTCAGTGGACATTTTCCCTCCTCATGATTTTGTCAGAGTACGCACTATGATCAAAAGAGCTAGGTAGTCTATAACAAGCAGCTAAGTGGTGTAGTGGACAGAACTTGGAGTCAAGTTGAAATCTAGCCTCCCAGACCTACTAGCTGTTTAATTCTGGATAAGCCATTGAATTTCTGTCTGCCTCAATGTCCTCATCTGTAAAATGGGGATGATAATAGCACCTACCCCACAAAAGGTGTTTTGTTTTGTTTTTGTGAGAATAAAATAAGATAATACTTGTAAAGTACTTAGTGTAGTATCTAGCACATAACAGGTGCTAATAAAGGCCTATTCCCTCTGTTCTATACCACATTCCTAATAGCTGTTAGGACTCAACAGTGAAGCTATGTGAATGAGAATTAACATGTGAAATTGGGCTATATTGAAAGTAAGGGGTGGAATACTCGAATCTGGCTGCCTTGACGCTTGGACCCTTATTTATACAACCATCTTTTTGACTTATCTATTGTTAGGATTCTTACAAGGTGCTAAGTCACTGGAATGAATAGAGACAATAATTATCTAATTTAGCATGGTTCAGTATGATTGATCTGACCCTACAAGGAGATGTTATGGGCCAGAACTTGAAACAAGGTACTGAGTGGAATTGAGGAGACAATGGTTAAATCTAGTTTAGCATTGATTTAATCCTACAACAAATAATGGTTTCCTTGTTATGTAATGATTGGTGTGTACTCAGTGTGCACCATATAAGCAAGAAGCTCTCAGGGCCAGGGAGGACTTTGGGAAAACTCGGGAAATTCGGAGTGAAGATTCATTCCCACTTCAACCTTCCTGCTGGCTGGAGACATTCAGACAAGAGCTCTCAGGAATCAAGGAAAGAGAGAGATAGGCCTCTAAGAAAGCTAACCGGGCACAGAAAATGATTCAGGACTTTGAAGGACACAATAAAGGATCTGGACTTTAACTCTTGGCTGCATTTTGGGATTATTGGAATTGAACTGAAACTAAGGCTGCCTCCAGAAGCTCCCCAAGAAACCTGCCCCCAAGAGAACAATTGTAATTTAGAGAAAAGAGAACATTACATTTTATGTATTTCTATGTTCCAAAAACTTGTTTTATTCTTGATTCTTATATTTCTACCTCTTATTATATGGACCTTAACTTCTATGACTAAGTTCTTGTGCTCATAGTCAGTTGAAATTCTCTGCAGCTCCTTAACAACTCCATATTGAACATTTCTCATATAGAAGGCTTCCGATTTATTAAAATAATTATTTTTTATGTTTAGCACACTGGAACATCTAAATTTATGTATCTGAGTTTACTTAAAACAAGTTAAGACCACAGAACATCTTCCCCTCTCTCCTTTTGGTGTAAGGTATCTATAGTTTGAACAAGGATGGACAAGTACAAAGTACATACCTGAAACAATCCATTAATAAATAAGTGATAAACACAGTAAGAGTAAAAGGTGACAATGTCAACAATCTTACTTTTATTTGCCTCAGTCCACAAAATGTGATTTAATTTCCAGAATTCATCTTAAACTTGTGGTATGTATACTTCAGGGAAATGAGAATCTTGAGAAGGAAAAGTAGTTCCACAAGTATTATTAACAGAAATAAGTAGCAGAACAGAAAGAAATCTTCTCAGAAGAGGGAAGACAAATACCATGATGGTTTGTCCTAGAAAAGATTAAGTTGAAGGATGATTTAATAGCTATTTCTGAAAATCTAAAGAGTGTTATTACACAAAGCAACGTGACCAACAGAGGACCAAAGAACAAAACAAATATAAGTCAGGATACAATAAAGTATGAAGAATTTAGAATAAACTTTTTTTTAATCCACTAAGGGAGAATATCATCATGGTTGGGCTTGTATTTGCAGACTTGGATCAAGTTTCTCTTTACAATAGCTGTGTGACCGTAGGAGGAACCTCATCAGCTCACCTCTAAAACTGAGATAAGAATAATTCCTATCTCAGGTTGTTGTGAGATTCAGATGAGGCAATATATTTAAAGGGTTTTACAAAAAGAAGTTCTTTTTTAAAATGTCAGAATAAGTGATAAATGAAGATTATAAAATTCCTTAAAACAAACCCTTTATGTGGCCTATTTCACATGTATTTTCTACATAGGGGTAGTGTGACTTTTGTTTTCTATTAATTTCCCTTATTAAGAGTGTAACTTTAACATAGAAAAGAGTAAGAACACATACTTCATCTAGCCTGTTTAAGGAATGCTAAAATGAACTTTCTTTTCAAGTTTTCAAGAGAATCGAATATTAGAAGGCCATGTAGTCATATCTAAGTTTCTATAAAAAATGAAGAGCTTTTTTTTTCCTCTTTTAGTTACCAGAGATTGTGGGAGGAAATTCTTAACTTAATACCAAGAACCAAAAGAGTTTCAATAAACTACAGTTAAATTCAAATTCATGTCAGAACATAATAGCAATGATAATAACATAAATATGAAACTGTAAAGTTTGCAAAGCACATTACACATATCTTATTTAATGCTCATCCCCATTTTTCACAAGGAAACTGAGGCAGACAGAAAGTAAGTGACTTGCCTAGATCATGTAGAATTATTAAATATCCAGGTTGGATTTTAATTAAACTTTTTCCCAACTCCAGCAGTCTATCCCTTGTGCTATCTAACTGCCTCTACCATAAAGCATGTGTATATATACATGTATATATGTATACACATATATGTACACTTATGTGTGTATCATTTTGATCCACACAAAATCCTATGAAATAGAAGGTGGTATTCTATCAGATAAAGAAACTGAGGCTGAATGTGATTATATGATTTGCCCAGGGCCAAAGAGCTAGTAAGTGTGTGAGGAAAGATTTTAATTCTGCTATAATTCAGATGTTTCAGCTGTGGTTCAATTCTTCATGACCCCATTTGGGGTTTTATAGACAAAGATACTGGGAGCAGTTTGCCATTTCCTTCTTTGAGAGATGTAGAAGACCCTTACCCAAAATGATTACTCAGAGATCACTCAGAAGAAGGCAGAAAAGCTGTTTATTGAAAACCTCTGGAGGATGAGCCATCCCCTATTGCAAGATAAAAAAGAGAAAGCTCACGATAGCTAAATAAGCTAAAGAAGTAGTAAAGATACACAGCTTTTACACAAGAGATTACATCACAGGAAAGAAAGAGAGCATTGAGAAGGGGAGGAGGAGGCATCTAATTGGTTGTTGCTATTTGGATCATAAGTTGGGGAGCATTGAGAAATAGGTGTCCTCTCCCCTTAATTGAATGTTAGACATGGGTGCCAATAGTCCTTTGAAATTTAGATTACTAAGCTAAGAGCATTCAACTAATATCTAAATATTGCTAACATTGAATAGTGATAAATGCCATCATTTCAGGTCAAGTAAATATATCTAAAGCTAACACACAACATACTTCTGCAGGTCAGAGAGACATAGAAATAATGAATAATCAAATACAGAAAAAGAATTTAAATATTCCTGTAAGTTTTTCACCTTATCTCTCCATTCCCCACACTTCTCCAGTGGGAACTGGGTTAAGTGAATTGCTGTGTCATATGGCAGTAAGAGTCTGAAGCTGAATTTGAACTCAGGTTTTCCTGGCTATGTTGGATGCTCTATCAACTGCATAACCTCTCTGTCCTTAATAATTCTAGAAAATCCCATAAATCACTTTGAAGGTTCATCTGCTTTCCAAAACAAAGTGGGCTTGATAATATAACAGAAATAACTATTTGAGACTGAAAAAAGCCATTTAAAAATTTTTAAGTTTAAGTTTAATGGTTTTGTAATTGTAAGAATTGTAAAAAAAAAAATTTACAAAAAACTTTTACAAAAAAATTGTAAAGGTTTAAGCTCAATTGTAAGTTCATCTGAATTTCCCTATACTAGATAAAATGCTGCTAGAAATTAAATGAAAACTCTTTAGCAATGAATTATTTCTTAGAAAAAAAAATAAAAACTATTTTTAACATAGTTTGAAAAAAACAGTGACTATCCAAAAGAATTATTTTAAATATATGGAATGGCATGTTATGAAAAAATTATAACTCTGGCAGAGACATTACACAATGACCACATAGTTCTCAAAATACAGTTATGAGTGCAAAACTAAAAATAAGTGACATACTTTAAGATAGACTTTTAAACTAACAGAAAAAAAAATGTATCTGAGTAAAATACTGAACATCTGCAGCCTAACAGGGATTGACATGTAATCAAAATATAAAAATAGGAATGGGATATCTTGTTTCAAAGAAAAAAACATTTAATATAAATAACTTTTTATGTTTTATTATTTCAACATGAGGACAGCTATGTGATGCTAAAGTACCTGGTCTGGAGTAAGGAAAACCTGAATTCAAATGTGGCTTCACACACTTAGATGTGTGATCCTGGGCAAGATACTTGACCTTGTTTGCCTCAGTTTCCTCCTCTATAAAATGAGCTGGAGAAGTAAACCACTCCAGTATCTTTGCCAAGAAAACACTAGATGTGCACACAAACATAACTGAAAAATATCTAGAAATTTCAAGATTTTTCACCTTGAATATAACCAAAATAGAGTGTACTTTCAAAATACCAATCCCTATGATTCACAATTGTAATATTCCCATATATTTCTTAAAGGAATAATGGTAAAGTATTTTAATGATATAGTCTATTTACACATAATTTATCTCAATTATATGAAAAATCAAAGCAATACTTTGGAGGTACGCACTTAATATATCACCTTTGATAAAAAAAAAAAAAAAAGCACTTTTCTGGCTACTCTTTCATAGAATCTAGAACTAAGAAGGTTAAGAAGAGGATGGGGTGGGGATAGGGGTGGGTAAATGACTGCTTTTATCCAGCCACTCACATTTAATAGGAATACAACTTCCTCCCAGGGCCCCCTTCACAAATAATGTAGCATATTTACACATCTGAAGCACAACCAGCCATTTCTCCATTGGTATTGTCCTATTTCCCCAAACTATTCACTAAGGTTGGCAGAACTTCTGTTCCAAATATCCATGATTTTCTTCTCTGTCCTAGCAGCATACTTTTTAAATATAACAGTTTATATAAAAATGTTTTCTTATATGCAAATACTCAGTAAAATAAGATATAATAATGATTAGCCTTTGCTGGATAGGTAAACTACTTTAATAATTTTACTAACAAATTTGGAGCCCCATATCCTTTCACTCTTATTCCAAAGTCTTGGGAAGTCCTAAGCAAGTACAGATTTTTATTGTAAAAGTAATTCGTGCCAGTCAACTCTCAATATCCAAGAGAAGGGACAGATTTCCAGAACAGTTTCAAGAGCTTCACTATCAGTTATCTGCCGAAAATACTTTAGCAAAAAGGGGTTGCCAGAGCAACCCAGATGAATAGTGGAAGTATTTGGGGTATAGGGAAAGGGAGTTAAGGAGGCTGAGAGCTTAAAGCATCAACTGAGGTACCCAGCTCCCATCTGGTACTAGCAGTGCGTCATCCCCAGCATCCACAATCCTTCGTATCATTACCTGGACCATCACCCATAAGGACAATCCCCTCTCTCCACACCCACCGCACTTTAACACGGCATACTAGGATTGAAGAAGAAAATTACTCTGCCTTCCCCTGATCTTTGCCTGCTTGAAATGTGGCAAAATTAGGTAATTAAGGTTCACAGAAGATTTCCAGCTGTGGGAGAAGGAACAATCCAAACCACTCTTTTCTGTGTCCAGAGGAAAGGCAACCATGCTGAAATGAAACTGAAGGCTGATGCAGCCTATAGACAACAACCTTAAGATGTCCTGAATCCCCAGGTAACTTTCTCCCTTAATTAGGCCTATCCTGGTTACTTCCTATGGCTAACTAATGCTCTCACCCCAAGTCCCTGCAATCTTTATCCCATCACCATCTCAGGCAGTAATGAGAGAACTTTTATCCCCAAACTGTGAATATGTCAGCTTGTTCTGTACCTCACTAATGCATTCATTTATAGAATCCCTTTCACTCTGTGCCTACACTCACAGAAGTGTAGGTCTTCGGTTGCCAGGGAGGAGAAAAGAAAGAGTATAGATTTAGAAGGACAAGGGTCAGGAGGAGGGTTGTCATCAAGGGAGAAGGCCTGGAGTCTGGGATTAATAGACAAACGGATGAGAGAGAGGAATGCCTTTATGCCGTATGAAACTTGAAATGAAGATATCAAGGTCAGAAACAGTGGGGAATACAGGAGGCAAGGAGGCAGAAAGCATTTCTTTCCATATCTGTCCTCCCCTTACCTATGTCACTCCTCCGTAAGAGATGAACAGCAGCTATGAAAAGCTTCAGAAATTGTCGCCAGCAAGAATTTCCTAAATGGAAAAGTATTCTCTGCCAAATTCTTCAATTGGACCAGAAGCTGAATCCATGTCCCTTCAAACCTTTAGACGGAGTCAAATCCCAAGTCTAGAGAAAATTAAATCTTCATCTAAGTATCAGGGGCTTACTACTGTAGAAACACGTCTCACATCTCATTTGGACACGACATTCTATTTTCTATACCCTTTTTCAGAACTCCTGAGTTCAGAGTGACCAATGTACTTTCTGCAGGAAACCTGTATACAAAAGAACCTGTGGGCATAGATGTGGATATTTTTGTATATATTATTTAATGTTTTATCATTTCTATCAGGAAAGAGAAAACGACTGCATATGTAAATTTACTGGCATGGGTGAGGTAATATTCCACTACTGCACATGGGTTCTTTCCTTGACATTTATGGTTTGAGAGAATGACACTGAGCACTTGGCACGCATCACATCCGCAACTTGGCCTACTGATTTTCATGTCTTTCTTTAAGTCCCATTTAAAATCCCAGCTTCTACAAAAAATTCTTCTCACTCCCTCTTAATTCTAGTGCCTTCCCTCTATTTTCTTTTTATCCTATATGTAGTTCCTTTGTCCATATCTTTATTTCTTGTCTCTCCAATAAACTGTGAGCTCATTGAGGACAAGGACTGCTTTTGACTCTTCTTTTTCATCCGCAGCATTAGCACGATGTCTGGCACATGGCACTTAATAAATGTTTTTATACCGTCTGATATACTGATTGACATAACCAGTATGTGTCAAAAGTGGCCCTTAAACAAAGCTCCCCCTTTTCGGAAGCAAGCTCTTTATCCCCTCCGCCAAAATATTGAGTAAAACATTGTGTACATTATTTGAATATTTTCTTTTCATAAGTGTGGAAAGTGATTCCATTTTATGTCTTAGGGTCTATAAAATAAAGGTCTTGACAGTTGGCTGGGCTCAAGGCTGTTCTGAGTAAATCAGTCCTAACTACAATTCCATAATTGACAAGACAGCAGATCATCCATCTGGGACAGGTAATCTATTCTTTGGTAACTTGAGAGAGCTGGCACTTCCTCAACACTTCTCTTGAGCTGAATGGCAGGGGGTCAGTGGAGAAGGTGGTGATGGTGACCAATTCCTGACCCTTTCTAGCACAATAGAAATTTAATAAAGGTTTGTTGAGTTAAACTTAATTTTATTCCACTAATGCATTTTGAAGATTTTTAAATTTAAGAATAAAGTCCCATCTAAAATGCCTAGAGTGAGGCTCCTGGTACAGGCCATGGCCCTGTATCCATAGTGACCTCATGTCTCACTGTTGTGGTCATTGGTTTTATCTGTAGTTTCATAAAGAGATGGAATATTGCTAACATATGTCATCACCTTATAATCACTGGGGGTCTGACCTTAGTGCCCCCCCTTATCCTGAGTATGAGGAGGTGCAGAGCTGGTGTACTGCTTCATCCCCCTCCAGATTCTTAAAGTCCCCATACACTTGTGCAGCTTCAAGTCACATGATGACCTCCCCTGTAAGCCCCAATGTACGATTTGTCATTGAAGCTCATTCTGCACATACAATATATTGTGCAGTTATATACATATATTCACAGTCTTGCCTGCGATTATGATAAATTATGAGTACAGCATGTACGATCATGCAGCGCTGGATCATGAGAATTAATCCCAGGACTCAGAGGAAGCCAGGGCATGTGGGAGGGCCTCCTGAGTGGTGACTTGTGTGCAGTGAAGGTCTGAAGTGGGAGAGAGAGTGCGGGAAATGGAGGCATCACAGCGCAGAGGCAGCTGGAGGAAGTTGGGCCTTGCAGTCTGTATGTCTCTGTGTGGGCAAAGCTATTGGTGGTGTATTGTTTTTGTAGTGCTGTATATATACACATACATATATATATATATGTATGTATATATATATATATATACACATACATATATATATATATGTATGTATATATATATATATATATATATATATATGTTGGTATTTTATTAATAGAAATATCAAGAAAAAGAAAAATTGACTTGGAGTGTAGGATATTGTAAGAACAGTGGACTTATGGGTACTTTTTCATGCAATACAAGGAAAGAGCTGTATGTCTGATATTCCAGAATTAGTGTCTATGTTCAAAGAATATGATTTGCGTCGACACTGTGAAACTCAACATAAAGATAAATATGATTGGCTGATTGGAGAAGTGAGAAAAGATAAACTATTAAAACTGAAAAATACATTGGCAACTCAGCAAAATATTTTTGTGAAGCAGAAGCAGCTAAATGTTTCATCACTGCGAGCAAGTTTTCAAGTTGCCAAGCTAATAGCACTCATTGGCAGACCATTCATGGAGGGAGAATTTGTTAAAGAATGCCTTCTTTCTGTTGCCAAAGAGATGTGTCCAGAGAAGGCCGATTTATTTAATACATTGAGTCTTTCAGGACCCACAATTACACAGAGGATTGAAGAAATGGTAGACAATCTGCATCAGCATTTGCAAAACTCCACAAAAAAAATTTCATATTTTTCTTTGGCACTCAACGAAAGCAATGATGTTCGTGATTCTGCACAACTTCTAATTTTTATTCCGTGGGACGAATGATTATTTTGAAGTCATAGAAGAGCTTGCTGCACTGCAAAGCATCAAAGAAACAACTACAGGAGAGGATATCTATGAAAAGGTTTGCCAAACGATGAATGGTTTGGAGCTGGACTGGGCTAAACTAGCCAGGGTGACAACTGATGGTGCCCCTAGCATGGTAGGGTCTAAGAAAGAAGTAATTGCTCGCATTAACCAAGAGATGGACAAACATAACCATTCTCATCCAATAGCCATACACTGCCTCATCCACCAACAAGCGCTGTGTAGTAAATCGCTGAAGTGGAACTCTGTTATGAAAATTGTGGTATCTTGTGTTAACTTCATTAGAGCTAATGCAATAAATCACAGACAACTTCAGAAATTTCTGTCTGAGCTAAATGTTGAGTATGAAGATGTTCTATATCAAACAGAAGTCTGTTGGCTGAGTTGAGGGAGAGTTTTGAAACGTTTCTATGACTTACTTCCACAGATTACAACTTTTCTGCTTTCAAAAAACAAAGAAGTACCAGAGCTCAATGATGCAGAGTTGGAAATGGCACCTTGCCTTTCTGACAGATGTCACAGAGCTACTCAACAATTTCAATATGCAACTTCAAGGAAAGGGGAAGCTCATCTATGATATGTAATCATATGTCAAAGCATTTGAAGTAAAATTAGGCCTCCTCATCAAACAAGTGAAGAAGGAAAACTACTGCCATCTCCCCATAACTCAAAATCTGTTAGCAGAAAAACCGCTGATTGCATTCCCAAACAAAACATGTGTGGATTCATTGGAAAAATTGCAAAAGGAGTCCCAATTTAGATTTAAAGAGCTTCATCTCCACGAACAAGACATACGGCTTTTCTGCAACCCATTTTCTATTGACATTGAAAATGTGGATACAATTTACCAAATGGAAATGGCTGAACTGCGGAATTGTGACTCTCTGAAAGAAACATTCAAGTCAAGCAGCCTTCATAATTTCTATGCATCTCCCCCTGAAACTTATCCTCATCTCAGGAACCAAGCACTCAAAATGGCAACCGTATTTGGCAGCGCTTATGTCTGTGAACAGACTTTTTCTAGAATGAAACATCTGAAATCTCCAACTAGATCAAGACTAATGGATGCACACCTGCATCACTTGTTACGACTAGCAGTGACAAATATGGAACCAGATATTGATGATCTCATTAGCCAAAAGCAGGACCATAGTTCCCACTGAAATACTGGTAAGTTTGTAGATTTAACTTTATTTCATTTTAAATATTGTATTTGTTCCCGTTATGTTTCTTCACTTCAAAATAAGATATATGCAGTGAACATAGGAATTTTTCATAGTTTTTGTTTTTAATATAGTCCAGCCCTCCAACAGTCTGAGGGACAGTGAACTGGCCCCTTATTTAAAAAGTTTGAGGACACTGGTCTAGAATAATGTCTGGTATATAGTAGATGCTTAATAAATGCTTTTTTGACTGACTGTTCTTTTAAATTTCTGAGGGAGAAAAAGATTGATGATACTGAGTGTGTTCTTCCACATCAAGCTAACTTCTAAAGAACTAACTCCACCCATGAAATTATAGACAGCAGTAGCCAACACCTGACAAAAAGCAGTTATCTCTTATCCATAGATTGATCACTGAATTATAACTCTGGTCAAACTGGATTACTTTGCTTTTGCCAACCAATAACAAAACTTCTCTATGCCCAACACCACTCAGCCTACAACACCGCACTCATCTAGTTTATTATTAATAAGAGAGCCAAGAGAAGGATTCAGCCTGAAAATATTTTACAAAAAATTTATAAGCTACAACTTTAAAAATTCTCTCTGTCCTCTACTCCTAAACAAAAGTTTAGAGCATAAAATCATCATCCTCTTCTTCAACTGTGTCATCATCCTATTTATGTTTAATTGTTAAAACTACTTTACAAACATCCCATTTTATCCTCAAAACATCCTTGGGAGGTAAGTGCTATTATTATGCCAATTTTATAGATGAGGAGACCAAGGCAGGGTCATATAGTAAGTGTCTGAAGAAGAATTTAAATGCATATTTTCTGGACTGTAGGTCCAGTTATTCTATTTGCTGTTGCTATCATTCAGTCATTTCAGTCCTATCCAGCTCTTTGTGATCCCATGGGGGTTTTCATGGTAAAGTTACTGGGCTGCTTTATCATTTCGTTCTCCAGCACATTTTACAAATGAGTAACTGAGGGAATAAAGGTTAAGTGACTTGTCCAGAGTCTCACAGCTAGTATGTCTCTGAAGCCAGATTTGAATTCATGAAGATAAGCCTTCCTGACTCCAAACCCAGCACTCTATTGATTGTACCATCTAGTTGCCTTACTTGCTGCACCATCTAGCAAAATTCTGTACTATAATATATCAAAAGGCACAAATTAATGTAGATCTGAAAAAAATCTAAAGCCAAAAATCCTAAAGTGATAATTGAGAAATGTGTTTTTAAGTCAAGCCTTAATGCTTTTTCTAAAAAAGTCAGGACTTGATAGAAATCAAATTGTATCAGAGAAATTCTCCTCGACGAACTCAGAGAGCATGGGAATAACCATCGAATTCCTTTTAATGATTTGAGGATTTTTAGGGTTAAGAGAGGAAAGAAATCTTAAAATTAATTGGATTATGGAAAGTTTTATGAAGATTTTTCAACTGGTCACATGATACAAAGATGCTACAAACAACAGGTTTTTTTATTTCCTTGAAAATATCCAACAAGTAATGTTGAAGGATTTCCAAATTTACACACACACACACATATGTATGTATGTATATATACTTATTTAGAGAAACATCAACAAATTTTCATTGCTGGGTTGACTTGAAATATGACAAAGTACTATCCATTTTATTTAACTAGCCCAATGGAAGTAATAATTTTTAAAAAGGCTTATTTAAATACTACAGTGTGGATAATATAATAATAGCAAGAGTCAGGACTATATATAAAACATCAAAATTAATAGCATAACTTTTATAATCAACATTATATGCAATTATTATGCAGAATAGACCTCATTTGCATTATAGGTGTTGATGTGTACTGAGTTTTTCTATAATAAAGTAAATTCATTACAATAATCTATAGCCTTTTTAGACTAAACAGCAGCAAAGGAGTTCAAGCTACAATTTAAATATGACAAAACACAATGCAAGCATTAATTTCTACATAGGAAAAATATAAAAGATTTAATTGTTCATTAAAAGGTGTTCTTTTGAAGTCAAAAGGCTTATTTCAAGCAATTTATGATTCAAACAAGCAAGCCATTATGCTTTAAAATTATCTGGTATTCATCTAAATAATTGGTGTTGACAAAGATTATAATCTGTAGTCAGTTGGAAGAGGAAATTGAACTGTGTGATTTCATCAGTATCTGAAAACTACCCAGGTCAGGAAGTTACCTCCAATGATATTACATAGACAGACAGACAGACAGACAGACAGACAGATAGATGGATGGATGGATATAAAAACATAATGCCTGGTACATAGTAAATGTTTATTTCCTTTTCTTCCCTTGCCTCCATTAATACAAGTTCATTCCTTCTCTGTACTTCATGATCTTGCTTAGAGGACTGAAAAGGTAAGTGACTTGCTAGAGTCACACAACTAAGGTTTGTCATGGGTGAGATAGATACCAAGTTTTCTGGGCTTTAAGGCCAACTATTTATCTGCATGTAAAACAAACTTGGGTGTCAACAAGTATCAAAGAATAAACAACTATCTGTTAATACCTAAAAGCCAGCTGAATCTTTATGAGGCATCACTGAGGGGAGGTGGGATACTCATCAGCAAGCAAATCAGATATAACTATAATTCTGGCAGCCTTTCCTGATAAATTTCTAAGCCAGCTGTTGCCATCATGCTCATTCTCATCGCCAAGGAAGCAGACATTGCTGGCAGTGATTATCACTCATAAACTCTGTGATCTTGTAACTCCATTATTCTTTCTCTGCTATCTCTCAGGCACTGATCTCAAATTTTGATGAAATTAACTGTGGCTCTTCCCTTACAAAAATGTATGGGGATAGGACTGCTTAAGAATATGTAAAGCTTATGAAGAATTAAAACAGTAAAAATAACTACACTACAAATCAGAAGATCTGAAGTTGAGCCTCAACTTTGAAGCTGACTAGCCACACGACTTTGGGTTGGTCATTTAATTTGTCAGGATCTCAGTTTCCTCAAATCAAAATTGAAGGGGTTTCTAATGTCCTTTTCCTCCCTGATATTCTGTAATTTTATTTCCAACATTCATCTCATTATAACTGAAATTCCACTATTAGTGATTTATTTATTTATTTTTCCCCCTAATAGTCTTAAAAAATGCTACTAGGAGTAGATCCAGGACTGAATCACTTACATTTTATTGTCAATGATGTATTCGCTTTCTTTTGTAACAGAGAGATAGCTGAACTAGTGGAAAGAATACTACATATGAAATCAATGGACATAGATTCAATTCCTGGTCCTCCTATTTACTATAGGTAGTAAATCTACCTGTAGGACCTTGGGTGAATCACTTAACCATCCTAGTAAAGAATTTCTTTATTTTTTATTTCTTTCTACTTGCCTATATCTTGTGACATGGATAATCCAGTTCCAAATAGGCTGATAATAAATGCAAATAAAAACATTTATGAGAAAAAGCAACTGACATTTATACAAGACTTTAAATTTTACAAAATACTTTACATATGTACCAAGTCTTCTGGGCTTTAAGACCAACTCTTTATCTGCATGTAAAACGAACTTGAGTGCCAACAAGTATCAAAGAAAAAAACAACTCTGTTAATACCTGAAAGCCAGTTGAATCTATATGGGGCATCACGGAAGGGAAAATGTTCCAATTAGGCCTAGGAAGTTTTGAGGACCACAGTTTTGCATCAGCATTGTCTCTAACAAATTAGAAATCACATTACAACACATTAGCTCATAAAACTCTCCAAGCTTGGCTTGAAGCCTGGTTGTTTGATTTGAGCTTCAGAACAACTCTATGAGCCAGGTACTAATCCCATTTTACAAATGAGGTAATGGAGACTCATAGACAAAGCGTATCATAACTGACATAGTACTAGTCATTTTTAAATAGACAAGGAAGTCCAAAGCATATGAATGGATGTTCCCATTTCATCATTTAAGTGATCTTTTGCTGTGAAAGGTATCACACACTGGCAAAAAGTGTTCAGAAAATTGTAATCTGTCACATCTACCTCCCCCAGCATTGCGATTTCAGGCATTGGTTTTGACTTTATTGAACTGAATTTGACAATGGGCTATTGGTATGAATTCATTATTTGAAGAAGTGTCCTTTTTAATTTCTAAAAGAAACTTTTATAGTAAAAAAAAACCTCTCAAAAAGGAACCAGTGAAAATATATAATCATTTACTTTCTCTTCTCTGACAACAGAGATGCTTTATCAATGGTAGGCTGGTAAATAAACACTGGCTCTCCAGAAAAAAAAATGTACACATGACACACTTTTAAATTTCATCTTCACATTTTCTTCATCACTTTCTTAAGTACAGACCATTAACAAAACAATAAACCTACTCCTGATCTATAGTACTACATAAATGCTGCTCACACTGAAAAATTAACATTTTTTTCAATTAATTCCAAAGAGCCCCAGGTGGCCCAACATACTCCGGAATAACTTGATGATATGCCCAAGATCCATGGTCTGACCTGCAGTAAAATCAGATCCATAACTTCACATAAGACTTTTGTTAAGGTAGTTCTTCATTGTCTATCACTGCTGATATGCAGACCTGCAGCTGTCTAGTCTGATTTTATTTGCTGAAATAAACTAAAAGGCTTTGTCAAATCTTAATTTGAAATGTCACCAATAACTCACCCCTTCTAGCTATTTCTCCATCTCTGCTGGTCTTTGGGAAGGGCTAAGCAGAGGTTAGCTGTGGAACTATAAGCAAACTTCTATAAAACAAACTTCTGGGAGAAACAATGATCATGAGCAGCCTCATCCAGCCTAGCTTATCAGGAAAGAAAATCCTTCATTTCCTGAAATGGCCAAGCATTAAAATTTAAACTTATTAATATTTTTAAAAGACCTTATCCCTCCCTATTTAGATTGCAAAAATGAAATTAAAACTAAACCAAATTCCATCTCATCTTAAAAATTGCCTCAGTAATTTTCATTATCACTGAAAATCTCTCAGATTTCCCTAAAAACTACAAACCATGCTAAAACTCCTGAGAAAACTGTTTTCAACCAGAGATTTCATTCAGAGCTTACTCTCATTTCCCAATCATTCCACTTACTGCTCTACTTGGCTTTAGCCTCATAGAAGGCCAAATTTCCCAGCTGGGCAAAACTATTTCCCAAAATTAGACTTCTGCACAACACTAAGCTAAAAGGGTTCTGTACTTGCATTTTAGTACTTAGTGCATCCTGGTTTGGGATAACGCTAAAACCTAAGGAACAAGATTGTAGTGCCCAATCATTAAAGGCCACAACTTCCCAGAATTATGTGTCAGATGTAGTTTTATAAGAATCAAAACAAAAAGAGAAGACAATGAGATATACTTTCATACAAGGCAAAGCCTTGGTCTAAATGTTCCAGGGTTCTGTTCAGAGGATCACAGATTGAACACTTGAATTAAATTTAGTGACCTAAGTACTTCATTTTACAGATAAGCATATTGAGACTTAGAGATATGAAGGTCTAAAATAACTACTACCTCAAACAACTTCTGGTCTACCTTAGAAGTGCAGCCATGAAAGTAATTTGGGCTTTCACTTTAAAAAAATACTACACACACACACACACACACACACACACACACACACACACACACACACACACACACAATCCTAAATCATTTGGTAAGGATAAATGACTATGCAATGTTGGGTTCTGTAGAAGGGAAAGACTCAACAATGCAAAACGAATCTATGTTTATATTTGTGTGGCAAGGAGTGGGATAAAGGTGGGTTCATTATTACCTAGGTTCAACCCAAATAATCAGTTATACAGAAAGTAATTTTTCCCCTATTTAACAATTCACAGACATATCTGAAAAAAACTAAATTTGATGGTCTGGAAAGGAGAGAATAAAACCTGTGCTTGGAGGAAAGACCAGAAAGTGAGGATATAGTCCTTATTATAAAGGATGAGGCAAGAGATAGAAGCAGAAGTGCAACAGAGAAAACTAGGGAATAAGTCAAGTTATTAAACAGAGAAATTAGCAGAGAAATTCACCAAAATAAAAAGAGAAATAAATAGGAAGATCCGAAAATTTAATAATGCATTAAAGAAATATGCAATCGAAAGTTGACTAAAAATCAACGATAAAAAAACAAAACAAAACAACAAATTCTTTTGGTTCTCCTGAAATAAAATTGGTGAATCAATATCAAGAAACTCTAGAATGGTACTAAGAATTAATTAAACAATTAAAAGAATAAGCATGTAAATTAGGAATATAATTAGGATAGAAATCAGTGCTCTAAAAGAATTCTGTAAGAAAAATAAAAGAATTGGTAATTTAGACAGAACACAACACAAAGAATTTCTTTAAAACAGGAAGGGTATTTGATGGCAGATGTAATTTTTTTAAAAGATACATCCAAGAAGAAAATTTTCTATACTGAATTAAAAAACAAATAAACCCAAATGCTATAGACCTGAAAGATCATGTGAGTTTTCTATAAATCTTTGAGAGTAAAATGTAGATACATTTGAAGTCTCCTAAGGAAATATTAGCAAATAAAATATTTGATTATTATTCTATGTCATCGTATCTAGAATGACTGAAAACAGAAGAAATATTATAGATTGATAGAATCGATAGATCAATAATTGAGAGAAACCTCAAAATTTTAATCACCATGGCACATAGTGGTTCAACTTCAGAATTTCAATGTTAAACAGCAAATATCACTAGTATCTGATATCATCAAGCAAAATCGATTTAAGTAGATAATCATCTTTAAGAAGATGATTATTTATGTGCAAGAAAATGAAGCAAGTTTCTTCACACATGACCCTATGTATCTCCCATACTTGAAATGCTCTCCTTTCTAACCTTTAATTCTAAGAATCTCTGATTACCTTCAAGAATTGTCCAAAGCACTACCTTAATTCAGGAGGCCTTTCCTAATTCCTCCCAATTGCTAGCATCTGCTCCTATAAGGTGACCTTAAATCTATTTTGTATGTGTCTTTAATATAATTCCATATGTACATGATTTTCACTTCTCCCCTTCATTAGGATGTAAGGTTGAGAATCTAGACTGTTCCTATTGTTATTTGTATTCCCAGTGCTTAACACAGTACTTATCAAATGATAATTACTTAATAAACACTGCTGACTAATTGATTCTAAAAAAAAAAAAAAAAAGACAGGGAAGTGTTCTACAGTAACATCTAGCAAAGATAAACTTGAAGATCAATGAAAATAGAAGGAATAATTCAGAACTGACCATTCTATCCAACATCCATGCACTTCAAAAAAGAAAAACAAACAAACAAAAAAGAAACTAGTGTGAAAAACAAGAGAACTTAGCTATGTAGTCCTGGGCAAGGCAATTAATATCTATCTGCCTTGGTTTCCTCATCTATAAGAAAAATGAAAATAATGCCTCGATTTCCTCATGTATAAATGAAGATAATAGCAATATTTATTTCCCAGAGTTTTTTGAGGATAAAATTAGATAATATTTGTTTGGTGCTTTGTAAAACTTCAAGCTAATTATTACTACTTCTATTATAAATTATTAAATTAATCCAACCCTTATGTAATATAGATAATGAAAGCTATTTTTTTAAATGCAATGTTCAAAGGGCAAGAACAAAAGAAAGACTGTTATGGGTGAAAAAGATTTTAAGGGTTTAATGATGTAAGAGAGATTTTAAAAATTAAGAGACAGACAAGAGAAAGAATTTAATAAGTAACCTAAAGGCTAAAACCCATTTCCTCATAAATGAATCATGACTGGAGGCTGGAGGAAGGGTGGGGAATAAAGTTTTGGGACGTAGAGGGCAAATACTTAGGCAACGTGAAGAGAATCAAATGATAAAATAAAACTGAAGATTTATTTTCATCAAGCTTGGTACCTAGGGGAGGGATGGAAGCAGTTCTTTTTCAACGGACTAGGGGAAAGAATCTTTAAAAACTTGGAGGAGAGGGAATATTTAAACCCAACAGTGAAAAAGAGATCTGGCCATTCTACTAGAAGTGGCACTTGGAAAAGCATTAGACAGCAGCAAATTACTCATCCTTAGCGTAAATCACACACCCTCAATAGGAATGAATGAACCAGCACTGACATAGGAAGGTTAAAATTAGGCTCTTCCAATTGGCAATTTTTTTTAATGCATAGAGGAAGAAGAGCTGAAGAAAGGTGTATGTGTCCTTCCATACTAGCTCCAACTAGCTTCAGACATCACACATATATGACCTTATTAGAAAGGACGCTAACAGAGGTTTCCTTCTCACACACCCACATGTTACTATAAATCTAGTCTCAGCAAGGAATCTAGCAGACAGATGGCCCATTTAATACCAGGTGCCAAATAGAAGCCATTTCTTATATGCAAGAGACAAATGATGAGTGAAATGCCATTATTTTAGTTTCATAGTGTTCTGTTTCAAAAGTTACCCATAAAACCAAATCAGATCCTAGAGTTAATAAAAATAGCCATCCCCAATTATGCTCATTCACTCACTTTTCCTCACTAATGATGGGCAAGCTGCAGCTTAAACACTGATGAAAATTGGTTTTAATTGTTTTCATCTTGTTCAACAAAAGTATTTAAATATCCCATAAATAAAACGCCTTCTGATTGTTGGCAAGGAGGGAGGGCACAAATCAGACTCAGAGTTAAAATACTATAGGTGAACACGAGTCTCTCTTTTTTAAACAGATATTATACATAGTCGCTTCATAGCCATAGCCTTTGCCCCAAATCAATGTAGTTGGCCAAAAGCCATTAAAAACATATCGCCTTTAGAAAATAGTGACCCTCCCTGCTCTGTTAGGATAAATGACTGAAATAATATGGTTAGATCTATTCTCTACTATGTTCATGGGTGTTACAGATATTGAGGCTTCAGACAAGTTTCTTCTTAAATGATTAGAATGACAAGCATTTTCTTAAAATGTATGAAAGATTCTGTTCATTTGTTCAAAGCAAAGGAAGAGGGAGGAATCAAACTAGTGACTTCTTTATACATGTTCTATGTAGAAACTGCAATTGGGAGGAGGTTAACTTTCTCTGGAGATTAAATGTCTTTCCAGAGCACAGTTACATTGTGGAGCAATTAAGTATTACATCAAGACATCTCTCTTTCACATGGCAGAACACAATGGTTTGTAAAAAGATTTTGATGAAATTATCTCCTATAATTTTATAAGGTCAAAACTCTTAATACTATTATACTGGTCACTCTCTGTGTTATATCATGTTAATTGTAAATCTTATTTTCAAGGTCACTGAATAAGGATACTCTGAGTAGTATTCTTCAGACATATTTGTTTAACTAATATCATACTTTATATATAAAGAGAAGACTTGAAATCTAAATGCTTTAACATTATCTCTACAGTCCAGGAGACTAAGAAACTTCCATCCTGCTCATAGAGTGCTAATAGCTAGTTGTGAGATAGTGCACTGTCTGATAGAAGAATTGAGCTGGAGACTGTAAAAAGACTAGGTCAGTTCGGGGGCACAATGGATAGAATCCCAGAAATCCAGCTTCAAATATTTAATAGCTATTTGACTCTGGGCAAGTCACCGAACCCTGTTTGTCTCAGTTTCCTCATCTGTAAAATGAGCTGAGCAGGAAATGGCAAACCACTCTACCTATCTTTGCCAAGAAAACCCCAAAATAAGATCACTGAGAGTTGAACATATCTGAAATGGTCAAACATTAACAAGACAAGAAGACTAAATCACTGCTCAGTTCCTCCTAAATTAAATTTTTGTAGGATAGCTCTCTATTCTTCTCTATTTGGTTTGATTTGAATTAACAGAGAAATAACCCCCATTTACTTCAAATAAATTACAGAGTAAAGTGTATATAATTTTTAGATTACTTTTTGTCCTTTGTTCCAAGTTATTTGCAAAGTTATCTCTGTACCACTAGACTTCCAGAGAAGATGCCCTAGGGAATTAATCTACTCAGCTTTAGATTTGGGACCCACTGTCCTGTTTGGTAAACACCAACTCACATCATCCACTATTGTCAAGTCTGCCCCAGTCATGTATCATATCCTGCTCTTTAATCTAGCCCATCTCTTTGCCATCTGTTTTATCCCAGCATAAACCCTTTGTGCCTAGCACTATCTTTCTACCTCTTGCTCTCCAAACTATAATCGGACCAATGCTACACTGCTTAGAGGACATTTCAGGCTCCCTTCTGGCATGGGTCATCCTCCCTGTGATTTTTATGCTTAAAATCCTCTTCAATGACCAGTGCTCCCTTGCAGATATTATCTCTCTATATCAGATTGTGAGCTTCTTGAATGTGGAGGCTGTTTCACTGTTATATCTGTATTCTCAGTACTTAATAAAAATTGCTAAATAAATGTGCTTTATTTTTTTTCATTCATTAACAGATTTATGGGACAAATTTATGATACAAGTTTGCTATCACAAAGACTTAAAATAGTGAATCTGCTTCTTATATTATTTTTTTTACATTTTTATCGGCTGATATGACATCAAAATGCAATTTTTCATTTTACAAACATGTACTTCTAAATATAAAGCAAATACTTTATTCAATAAAGGTTGACCTGAAAGGTTGATCAATGAATTAGATAAAAGGACAAAATTTAGCCAAATTCATAATGGTCAGTTTCATACTTATAAGGAAGAGAGTCGTGCTAATGTTCCCAAACCCTGAAATCCAGAAAAGATTCATTTCGAAAGGCAATTGATCCAATATCTTGGTATTTCTTTTTCTACCCATTTTTTTAAACTAAATTCTCGAACCAATCAAGAGCAGCTAAGCTAATGTCACTCCTGAAAATTTTGCTTTGCTTATTACCATCTGAACAAAAGAGATTGGAATGTCAAGGAAAAAAGGGACACTGGGCAGAGTATCACACTTATGTAGTACAGTCTTGCTGTTATTTCCCTGTCATGTCACTTTCTAAGAAATCACTGACAGAAGCTGCAATTGGCTGTAGGTAACCTTATTATCAATCAAAATCAACGAATCTCCATCTATTAAAATCTTAGCCAGGTCACACTTAACAGGTCAGCCTTAAATAGTCTTGTGACTTTGATTCCTTACCTATGCATTTATCAAAAGTAATCAGGAAAGCTATAATCTATGGGCCAAAAGGAGGTAAAATGGTTCCTTAGTAGTTCATGCAATACACCTGTCTATCACTTGACATCCCTTCTTGTATTTATTGCCTAACAGGCAATTATATGTAGCAGAAAATAGGGATATCCTTGCAAGGTCCCTAGCTCTACAATTTCATATTTTTTCAGGGGTTTACAAGAACCTAGACAGGGCTTTGGCCACAAATGATCCTTGATTAATGAAAGAAAGAATCCCTCAAAACACTGTCAGTTCTTATTCAATTTAAATAGTAATAAATGTTTATTGTTTATTTGATACACTGTTTTTATGGATGTTGGAAAAAGGGATAGAAATATTGCCTTGGCAATGATTAAATAAAACTGGATTCAGGAGGTGAAACTGAAGGAGATAGCCACCCTTTTATTATGCATACTGTGCTATTGATGCTAAACTTGGAATTAAATTCTATTACCCAGAGTTCATTCATCTGACTGACTGGAATTACACTTATAAGAATATTGGACACACATGACATTAATAGTATAAACAAACTGATCGAGTGCATACAGGAAATGGGCAGCTAGGTGGCACAGTGGACAGAATATTGAGTAGAAAATCATTAAGACTCATCTTCATGAGTGTAAATGCAGCTTAACTCATTTACTAGTTATTACTTACAGACAAGTTACTTAGACCCTGTTTACCTCATTTCCTCCTTTGTAAAATGAGATGGAGAAAGAAATGACAAATCATTCCAGTATCAGTGCCAAGAAAACCCCAAATGAAGATTGAAAACCACAATAATACTTGAGAAAAAAAAAAGAGGACATTTACATAGCCTCCAGGAAAACTATTAAAAATCAGGAGTAATTGTTCTCACAATCTGACTAATCAAAAGAGTTTCTAGAGACAGGAGAAGTGGAGTTCAAGTTGGCTATACAAATATCTCAGGTAAATTCTATTCAAGAAACCAACAGAGAACATCCAACCTTATGATATTATATGAGCTATATCCTTCATATGGTATGTAGGAAGTATTGATCTCATTTCACTGTAAGCCCATCTTTATTGTAGAGATCATTTCCCAACTTATGCTATTTCAAATCCCTAAGAAATACTCACTACTCTAGAAACCTAGAAAAAGCCTATAAACCAAAATAAAAAAGTTCATGTTTTACAAAGCTTTCTAACCATACATAAGACTTTAGTCTCATGATACAGAAACTTCATCTATTTAGGACCAGTAACTCAAATTAAAAAAAATACAGATTTTCAAATTCTTCATTTCTGTAAGCTTTATAAACTGGACTGATTATTTTTCTAGTACTGGATGGATAAAAATTACTCCCTAAACAAGCAGGTAAAAGGACTAAAGCACTGATCTACAAAATCCAGGTCTATCTCCATCCACATTTCTATTGGCAGTTTTATCTCTACTCACCTCTCTTAACAAAAACAGAAAATAATTTATTTTTCTATGATATTTGTATTGTGCTCACAGTTAGTATCAACTCATAATTATTTTAACATTTAAACAGAATGTGATAAAAGAAAATGTTTATTTGAGGTTTTATTTAGTTTAAATTTTTCCTTTTTAAAAACAAATTTAGACTAATTCTCTACAATTAAAACTTCAAGTTTCATTCGGTAATGAATATATAATACAGTCAAACCCAATTAACATGGGCATTGTTCAAAAGGCTAATTTGTCTCAATGGAACTTCACTTTAAGCAACCAAATTACATCTTGCTTAACAGATACAATGAAACATGATTTTAGCTAAGAAGGACCTGGTGATGAGGCTATAATTTTTTTTCATCTTTTAAAAAAGGGAGAAATGTCAAATCAATAAAAAGGAATTAACAAATCGGATTTCAGTTCAGATTCAGGGTAACAAAACTCAATCTGCTAACTTTGGATTTGCATATACTTTATTATTTTAAGTTCTACATCAATGTTCCATTACAGAGTAGAGGGTTATTATGTCATTGATGTTCATGCTTTGGAACTGTCAAGACTTTGAATAGTGATATATATGAATATATAGTGACATAATCCATATATATATGAAAAGCTGTTATGATGGAGAGGAATTATATTAGTTTTGTTCAGTCCTATTTAGATGACAGAAATAGATGCAATTGGCAGAAGTTGCAAAGTGGAGGATTAAGTTTGATGTTATGAAAACTATGTAATAATCAGAACTGATCAAAACTGAAATAAGTTGGTTAGAAGATAGTCATCTTTTTCCTCTCTCTCCTCTTCCTCCTCTAAAGATCCAACAAAGTTTGAATGACCATTTTATGAGGCTAAAGGAGACAGAATCCTTTGATTAGATGCTAACTGAACTATTATAAATGGAATCTAAGATCTCCTCCAATTCTGAGACTATCTGTATAGCTAGACATTGTATCATAAGTTAACCTTTAAATGATTTTCCTGTGTGAGCCCACTTTCTTCCACCCTAAGCCTTCGAATTCTCCCACTTACTAATCAGAGCTGCTGTAAAGAAACTACCTTGTAAATCACAAGGACTCTATTTAAATGTGATTACTATTTGCTACAATATTTCCCAGATTTCTACTTCTTAAGTATCATACTGTCACCTATGCAATCACATTGGTACAATTCAAAGCCAGTTAATACTTTAAAAAAAATCATGCTTAGACATCACTAACCACATAGAATAATATTCGAATATCCAAGTTCTTCTATTGTTTCCCCATCCTCAGTCAACTCCCAAGGCTATCATCTAATTAGCAAATATAGTCTCCCAGAAACTTGCCATAGAAATTCGAAGTTCTCTCATTAACTACCTTTTTCTTCAACATTTCCCTTTTCATTAGCATATATTAAAGGAGATAGGGAGGGATGAGAAGCAAATGTCTGTTTTTCATGAAGGTAAGAATTTTATTTCTCCCTGAAGCCTGGATAGAATTCAATTTGAGATATCTCCCCAACCCTCTGTTTCCCCTTGGAACATTACATTTTCAACACTAAAGCCTAGAGTTGTTTATGTATTAAAGGTTCATCTAGAAAGCTCATTTTCCTGAAATTTTTCCTCAAGCCATGTGTCTATTAACTAATATATTAACACATTTCATTTGTAACTGTCATCAAGAATACAATCACCATGTGATGATTTTGTTTTCAATTTCTTGGAGCCTCACATTTTCCCTAACAGTGCATGAGATCATCTATCATGTTCAAATATAATGATATGCCAATGAGAACAGTAAAGCTGGGGGGGGGGGGGGGAAGAAAAAAAAAGGAATGCTAGATCTGACAAGTCACAAGGACCCTTTGTTTATCATTTTGACAAAATGAACATTTTTGGTAAGCATTTTATAAAGGTAGATTTTACAGGGTTCAAAGATGCTGACATTTATTTTTATTTCATATTAAGAATGTCCAGCCAGACATTCCATGCTTATTCCAAATCATAAAGTCTCCCTTCTAGCCAAATTGGCTTCATTTCTCTTTGAGGAACATCATATTTTGTCTCCTACAATTAGCAGTGAAGGCAGCATTATGGAAAGAGAGGTAGATTTGATGTCAGGAAGACCTAACTTCAGATTCTGCTCCCAACATACATATCACTTAATGTCTCCAAAGTGAAGTTCACCCCATTTGTAAAATGAAGGGGATCAATTCACTTGCAAGATCCCATCCAGCTCTGAGGTTATGTTCTTAAACATTCTTTAACTAAGCTATCCCTATGCCTAGAATGAACTGCTTTTTTAACCACCACTTTTTATACTCCCTGATTTCCTTCAAGGCCCATGTGCTACCTAATATGGGAAGCACTTCCTAAAAACTCTACTGTTATTGCTCTCTCTTTCCTCATGTCATCACTTGTCTTATTTACTGATTGTATTCTCCCTTCCCCTCTACAAATGGAAATATCATACCAGCAGGACTATCTTCAGCACCCCTTCCACATGGTAGGTGCTTAAAAAAAAAAAAAAAAAAAAAAAAAAAAGGCTTGTTGGGATAGATATTGAGTAAGCCAGTCTTCTGTTTTAATCAAAATGAGTCTGGATTGCCCCAGGCTATAACATGCTATATTAATTGGATGCTAAGTTTGTAGTCAATTCTCTGATAGGCAGAGAAGTATAAATCTTTATCCTTCAAAGTACAGATCAAACCTTGATGACTTCAGCCTATACAGACTTTCTTCATTTTTAAACTCCCACATCATGTAGATTTGCCTGGGCATATAATTCAGCTTTTTTAAGATTCTGTTTTTCTATTTTTCTCTCTTATTCTACATATCAATGTTTTCTCTGAATCATAAGCTCCACAAGGAGATTGTGGCTTGTACTTTTTCCATGGTTTCCTCAGCATCTAGATCAGTGGTCCTCAAACTTTGAAAATGGGAGCCAATTCACTGTCCCTCAGACTGCTGGAGGGCCTGACTATAGTAAAAACAAAAGCTCACTCTCTGTCTCCGCCCCTCAGCCCATTTGCCCTAACCTGGCCGCATAAACATCCTCAGAGAGCGGCATCTGGCCCGCGGGCCTGCCGTAGTTTGAGAAGCCCTGATCTAGACTGTGTAAGGCACAGACCATCAATGATTGATATCCACGCAATCAATAAATGAGGTAAGATATTTTCTGACATCAATTTAATATTTAATTCCCATCATTAAAGATCCCTTTTGATAAGAAGCCCATTAAAAGTTCACTGTAAAGCAACCAAAGAAGTTTTTGTTGTTGCTTGATTTAAAATAATTTGTCTTAGACTCAAGAAGCAGCAAATAACAGTTGATATTTACATAAAACTTTAAGGTTTATTGTTTTATTTAAATTATTTTATTTTATTCCTACAGAGATTCTGGGGTTAGCTACTATTACTGCCATTTTAAAGACTAGGTAAATTGAGGCTCATTAATTGTTAATGACCTAGGCAAAGCTGTTCTTTATTCTTGAAGAGGACTAAAATAGAATCACTATGTTGGAGTCAAGTATGGGTATCAGACGGGCTGATCAGAGCACTATGAGCTCAGAATGCTCTCCCACTGGTAGGACCACATAAAACATTGAGGGTGATTCTCTAAACCTGGTCCTTTCATGCTTCTTTGGAGCTTTGCTCACAGAACATGGAGCCTTCTTCGATGCAGGCACAACATTGGGCAATCCTTTGCCAGTGTCTTCCACGTCATGAAGTCACTTGCAGAATTCTTCAGATAAAGTTTGTGAGCTTCTAATATCATTTTTCTGACCATTATGTGAGTGCTTGCTTGCCTTGTGAGAATTCTCCTTCCCACAGTCTTTTAGGCAAAAATACTTATGGCCCATGCACACAGCCCGGCAGCCCACTGGAGTTGTGCTCTCTGAGGCTGAGTTTGAATGTCTGGCAGTTTAGTTTGAGAAGGGTCTGGTGCCTTATCCTGTCTGGTGACCTACAGAATTTTTCTAAGACATTTACATGGAAGTGATTCAGTTTCCTGGCATGGCCCTGATAGAATGTCCAGGTTTCACAGGCCTATAACAATGAAGCACAATTCTGTAGGCTTTCACTTTGGTAGCCAATCTAATACCACTCTCCTTCAGAGCCTTCCAGACACTGAGCTAGCTCTGGCAATGCAACACATTAACCTCATTATCTATGTGTACTTAACTCCTGGGATATAATCTCTTGTCATATAGTCTGGAAAATTTCAATCAGCTTTTGTATGAGCAAAAAATGCTTGTAAATGTCAGCTGGAATAGAATCAGCCCCAGGTGCTTTGCCACAGGAGAGGAACCTCAGAAGTCTTCCCCCTCCTCAGCATAGCATTTGGTTTGCCTGTGTCCATGTGATCCAGACGAATCTCTACGGACAGTGTCAGCCTACCTCAAACTCGTTCCTCAATGACGAAGATGCTTCCATGCCATTAATCACTGGTAACTACCTGAAATACTTATCAGCTTGCACTCCTTGGAGCCTCCATAACCTGGACTCTTCTACCTTTCCTGTCTTCTTCCTCACCCACTTATTCTGCTGTCCAATAATACATTTTGTTACTGTTATTTTTTTATTTCCTTGCGCTAGCCACTCGATGACCTGACTGTGCATTTTTACTGGCTCTTCTTCATGTCCACAGCTATCTTCCTCCTAACTCCCCTGGCTTCCTTCCAGGCTTAGCTAAAAATTCCACCCTCTACAAGTTTGTGTTGATCCCCCTAATGCTAGTACCTTCCCTCTGATCATCTCTAATTATATCCTGTATGTATGTATGTATGTATGTGTGTATATGTACATACACACACACACATATATATATGTATATATATATATGTATCTTATTTGAGCATAGTTTTATTGCATGTGGTCTCCCTCATTAAGGCATAAATTCCTATAGAGCTTTCTCTGTATCCCTAGTCCTTAGCATACTGCCTGGCACACAACTGATGATTAATAAGTGCTTGCTGACTAATTGACACAAGTCTCTACAAGTACATACTTCATCTTCCTATGGCACAAGATTATAGAGTTGGAAGTCTGGTAGACCCAAACACAGAGGAGCATGCAGACATCTGTCTTCCATATTCCCAACACTAACACCTCTTACTCAATGACAAGTAATAGAAGTAGCTCCCATACCCCCACCTACACCCCACCTAGGTTCAGTCATCAAAGAAATTCAGATAGAATAGGGAGGGAAAGAGAGAGAAATAAGTATCTTCATAGTTCCTATTTTGTGCCAGGCATTGTGCTAAGTGAGAGATGTAAATATGTATTTATGTAAATATACAAATTTATATTCAAACATATATACTCATATATGTTTGTATACATAGATATATACATATATAATTTAACCTTAACAACAAGCCTGTGAGATAGATGCTGTTATCCCCATTTTACAGTTGGAGAAACTGAAGTAAAGGTTAAGTGACTTGCCTATGGTCACACAACTAGTAATTGTCTGAGGCTAGTCTTCCTGACTCCAGAGGAAGTAGTTCAACAGCAAAGCATTTCAGAAAGTCAAATAGAGTCCAAATAAAACTTATAATCATAAATAATGTATTCACTGACCTAAGTGCAAGGTGTCATCAAGGAAGGCCAATAAAGCAAATTTAATATTTCCAGTTATAATACTTTTAAAGAGCTTATAATAGCAAATTAAAATACTCATATCCATTAAAGGCAATTATTATATGATAAAACACTCCATTTTATTACCTAATGTCTACTGGAGGAATTTTCCTCAGCACTAAGATTACTATGGTCTGGCCCTCACTCCAGTAGATTGTGTGTATAATGACCACAAATACAGAGCATGCTTAAAGAGACTGCTTGCATATGCATTTCACAGGAGCTGTATCATAGAATACATCACTTCCTTAAGTTAACATATGACTCTGGCTCCAGCCTCGAAAGTCAATTATACTTTGAAAACATCAAGTGTATAAATAATTAAACACATTCATATTTTTCCAATGCATAGAATGACTTTAATTTAATAAACTGTGATCAAAGACTTGGAGATTAACAAATTAAATGGCTACCACTAGTGTTAACGGACAGATATGCAAGTTCTCTTATAACCATGCTCTCCTTTTAAAAGAAATTTGCAAAGTTCTTCCAGTAATCACTGTCTTACAGTGACTGTACTCATCATGAGATATTCTACAACAAAGAAATTGGGAACCCTTGGTTATCACTTAGAACGCTTCCTTCTCTCTCACCTTTCTCATCTAGCCAATTGTTAAAAACTGTCATTAACACAAAAATCTATAATATTTATGCTCTCTAGTCTATATTTCATAAACTAGTGTTCTTCCATTCTTCTTTAATATCCACTCTATTCTTCATTCCTGAGATCATTCACTGATCTCCTGCTATTCCAAAGCTCCATTTTCCCATGTCTAAAATATTTTGCCTCCTCTCCAACCCTGGCTTCCCTAGCTTCATTCAAGTCCCAACACCAATTTCACCTTCTTTCAACCCTATTAATTATAGTATCATTCTTCATTTAATTATTTTCTAATTTTTTTTCTGTATACAACTCATTTGTACATATTTGTTTGCTTCATTTCTTCTGAATTAGATTGTGAGTTCCTTGTGGCCAGGGACTTGTTTTTTGTCTTGTTTGTAATCTCAGCACTTAGCACAGGTAAGTTTTGTTTTGAAGGGAGATTGTTTTTACTGTATGTGGAAAAATGTCTGGTATATAGTAGGTGCTTAATGAATGCTCACTGACTATCTCCTGTTACCATCCTAAAAGACACCCTTTATTACTTCCTGTTTTGTTATTGCTCAGTCATGTCTGATTCTTTGTGACCCTATTTGGGCTTTTCTTGGCAGAGGTACTGGAGTGCTTTGCCATTCCCTTCTCCAGCTCCTTTTACAGATAAGAAAACAGGCAGAGTTAATTGGCTTGCCAAGGATCACTCAGCTAGTAATGTCTGAAAGCCAGATTTGTACTCAGGAAGTACAATTCAAGTCTTCTTGAATCCAAGCCTGGAACTCTCTCCATGTACCAACTACCTGCCTTGCTTCCTCCTTAGACTACTGCAGTTATTTCCTGATTTTTTTTCCACATTCTTACCCTTTCAATCAACCATTTAACCAACAAGTATTTATTAAGAGTTGGCTATGTGCTTGATATATGTAGTAAAAACAATCTTCACTCACAATAAACTTATACTCTAATGGAAATGATAAATAGGTGTGTTCATGTTGTAAAAATATACACAGAATAAAAAGTAATAAATATAAGTAAATGGAAAAAAATAAGTAAATGAAAAATAGTTAAATACTAGGTAGTTTAGAAGAGAGATGTAGGGGACAGGAGAAGGGCATCAAGAAAAGCTTCACATAGAACAACCCTGTCCATTCTTCTGCCAGACTATTTCTTGATTTGGCCATAAAACTCCTCTGCACAAAAAGCTTCAATGGTTCCCTATTACATATTGAATAAAAAGCTGATTACTAAATATTTGTAAAGTTCTTTTCCTTCACCTTGCATATACAAGTTTCTTCTATACAGTACTAACTTTACTCCTTTTCCATTTATCACACAATATATAACTTAATGTTATTTTAATATATTTATTTTCCTATTTTGTAAAGATTAGTGAACCTAATATTAGATATTGTAATATTTTTGAAAAGACAGAAAATCAAATATACACATGTGATAACATTTCCTAGGTAATATAACTGAAAAAAAATCATCTGAATTTTTGCAGCACAGTTTTTAAGGAGGGTCAATGCAGTGGAACTACAGTCCAAATATTAGCCCAAATATTGATATATAAAGTTATGTCCAATTCATTACAAGATTATATTTTAGTACTATACACAATCTTAATGGAAATCAGCTATTAACTTCATCAACTTACTTAATCTGCTGAGTTTGCTGTGCTAAAACCATTTATAAATGTGTGTACCCTTAGAGCTATGTTGCTACAAAATATTCTCATTTAGGAATAGCCTTCATGGTCATCTCAAATAAGAAAATATATGCAGGTGTTTGCAAACCTAGAATCATTATATTCTATTATTATTACAATTATTTATGATTGGCAAATCAATTGTCTTCTGCTTTTTCTGACCTGATATGAAAAATGTTCATTTTATGAAAGATTAGTTTTAACGTTAATTTTCAGGAGATAGTTTATTATTGGGAAGGGGAATCCCCAGAAGTATTATTGGATTTTTATCAATTTTTATCTTTAGGAAGATCAAAATTTTCTATCATTTTAAAAAAATTCTGTTTAGAAAATCTATTATTTTTAAAAAGAAGCTAAGAAAGGATGAATTTCAAATCTCAAATTCTGTCAAGATGTTCTATTTAGAGTGGAATTGGTTTCTTTGGTCATTCTGTATCACAGCTTCCTTATGTTCAAAGTGGCCTGATTCCAAAAGCTATGTGTATTAATAAATATTTGTAATTCTTTGGAAAATGGCAAGTCCTACAAAAAACATCATTGTCCTGAATTTTACCTTTACTCTTTCATGTTAGCCTACTTTTAAACTTTTATTTGAAGAGGGAACTTTGAGGACCACTCCAAATTCCTTGATATTAATGCTAAAGTCTGTTCTCCAGATAAAATATTTCACTCCATATTATATTATAGGAAGTAGCTTTCTTATCACAGAGATCCTTGATTTCAGAGAGGCCAAAGACTTGATTTCAGGAGATAGTTTTCCTTTCTCCAATAATGCCAAGGGATGAAGAAGCTAGTTATTTTGCTTTGTATAATCCAATTCACTGGAAGGTAGATGATAAGGAATTAAACAGATGGGCCGTTAATAACAGACATAAGGGGAAAAGCCTAACCATAAAAAAAGAAAGAAAGATAAAATAGCCACATAGGTTGAGGGCTAATCAGTGGCACAGGTCAAATTCTCTCTGTTGGTATCCATGTGAAATGGCTCTCAATACACTGGATAATCCTATTGTGTTCGATTTTTCAAGAAGACTTAAAAAAAATAGTTTGGGCAGGCAAGGATGTCATTCTCTGTATTATTAGGAAGAGCAGCCACATTGAAAAGATCAAAGATCTGACATGGTGTCAAAATATAAAGTCAGTTATTCCAGAAATTTTACTGATTCCAAAAGAGAATTTCATTCTACAATTCTACCTCTCTCTTTCCTGGCTCTTGTAGTTTTAAGAGTTTGCGCTTGGCAACAAGAATAAACGAAAGCCAATAGTCCTTTCAGGCAATATGAATGAAAACTTTAGGAGGACACCAAATGTTTCTGGCACTGCAAAGAGCCTTGATAAGGGAGGAAAAGTTGACTAGTCCTAGTTTAGTTCCTCTAAATCTCCAAATTGCGGCCCACCTAACAAGACCCATCTCGAATCCCACCTCCACCAGTCCCATAAAGTATTAGACTTTCAAAAATACCATCATCATCCAAAAAAAACCCACTTGTTAACCAACTGAATGGGTTGCAACTAATACTGCTTTATTACCTTTAATGGTACTCTTTCAATGATAAAGACTAGTCCCATGAATATGTGACCTCCTATAAAGCAGAAAGAATTTGTAAGAATTATGAGGGGAAACATCTTGAGAGATGCCATCATGGAGAATAAAAAGAACAACTAATCAATGTATACACAATAACAATTCTGCTTCAATTGTGATATTCCAAAATCACCTGTTATTAAATTTGGAGACAGAGATATGGGAGGCTAGACCCATAATTTCATTAGTGTAAGAAAGCCTAGGTGGAGAAACTCCTATTAATGGCAATTGGTAACTATGACTTGGAACAAGTAGGGGATTTATTTATCAAGACCTGGACCCCAGGAACTTTAGATTTGATCCACCTTACTATACTGCCTCAAGCATTAAAATACAGGGGAAAAAATCATCCCCTAAATTATCTCCATTCTTTCAACTTCCCTATTATTGCCAGGAGTACTGTCTTTCACAAAATAACTTGATAAGACTTTATCAGAAAAATTGCTGTCAAACAGAAATTTCTCTGTTTCCTAATCCTCCTATCCTGACAGTTTTTCAGTCCTGCTGATTTTAATTTTACAAAATCTTTTACATGTCTCCCTCTCATGTTCAGACCCTTAATACTTCTCCCCCCCACATCGAGGTGACATAGTGGTGAGAACACTTCAGCTGGAGTCAGGAAGATTGACTTGAAATCCAGTCTCAGAATCTTATTAGCTATGTGAGCACAGACGAGCCATTTAAATCTCTGCCTCAGTTTCCTCAACAGCAAAATGAGGATAATGCACTTACCTTCCAGAATTTCTGTGAAGATCAAATGTGATGTTTATAAAGAACAACGCCTGGCACACAGTAGGCACTTTATTAATAAAGGCTTGTTCCCTTCCCATCTAGACGATATCAATAACTTTCTGCATAATTTTGTCAGTCTCTCCTATTCCCCCTTACATAGAGAGAGACAGAGAGAGAAAGAGAGAGAGGTGGGGGGGGGGGGGAAGGAGAAAGTATCAGACCTCAAGAAGTAAGAAAAAACTATATTCGATTCTTATCTCTGATTCATAATGGCCATATAAGAATGAGCAAGTCACAACCTTTTTGGTCTTAGTCCTTCTATGAGACTGAATTGCAAAGAAAGTGTCAACATGCACTGGTACAGAGAGTTTCCTCATCTAAAAGCTCCATATACCAATGGAAAACAGTTCCATTTGCTATCTCTAAAAGCACTGATCTTTGCTACTAAAACACTTTCCTGGCTCCCTAGATAATGTCACAGACAAATCATGAGATCTGGAGTCCAAAGACTAAGCTTCAAATTTTGCCTGTGTTTCTGTCTGTATGACCTTGGATAAGTAAGTTAATCTCCCAGTTTCAGTTTCTGTAAATCTGTAAAATGAGCAGGCTGGACAAAATGTCTTCAAGGACTAACTCTAATATCCTATACCATAAGAAAAATGCAAACCCTTTAGCTTGTCTCTCCTTAATTTAGTTTAGTGCTTTTTCCCTCTGGCCTCATGACAAAGGGCTTTCCTGAAGCCCTTAGAGGGGTCATTTTCTGCCTCCAGGCATTCGTACAGGCTGTCCTACTTCCTCCAGAAACGTATTTTTTATTTAACCTTGTCATGAAAATCATTCTTTTCCTTCTTTCAGTCTGTAATTCAAGGCCTATCTTCTTCTATGAAACCTTGCCTGTACTACCCCCAAATGAAAGTGCTGGTGTCTCCTTTCCTTGTATTGTCTTAGAAATTTTGCTTGGATCTCTCCTCTGGGAGTATAATACTCTTCCTTCTGTCATATGCATTTTTGTATTACACATGTCACTCACATCCATTAATAGGCTGTACAAAATGAAGACCTTGAAATTGCAAGCCTTGGGTTTGAACCTCACTTACAATTTTTCTGTGTAATCATGGGCAAGGGGCAATCTTTCAGAGTCTCTGTTTCATCAGTAATAAATGGAAATCATTCCATTAATTCTTTTTTTTTCCCCCTGAGGCTGGGGTTAAGTGACTTGCCCAGGGTCACACAGCTAGGAAGTGTTAAGTGTCTGAGACCAGATTTGAACTCGGGTCCTCCTGAATTCAAGGCTGGGGCTCTATCCACTGCACAACCTAGCTGCCCCCATTAATTCTTTCAGTACATGGTTAAGAGGAAAGTGCTTTGTAAAAGTGTTATACAAATGTGCGTTTTCATTTTTATATTTGAGTACAAATACTGTATGTAGACTCTTAATATTTGATGAATTGAATTTAAGAAACGCATCATTTTATCACTTAGAAATGTTTTAAAAATCTCATTCCTACCTAGTGACCGAACACAATGAGAACTCATAGCCAAGCACCATTTATGTAATTTAATAAAGGAAACCGTGAAACATCTAGCAATGGATGAGTACAGCTCCCTGAGTCCTCCTTATTCCCCTCACCATGATGCACGAGTGACTTCCAGATGGCATCACTCATATGCAAAGTGCTTTCTGTTTCTAAGTGTTTCCTTATTTAAAAAAATGAATTTTTACACAATCTAATATATAAATAGAAGATGCTCATTTTGGGGTAGCTTGTCAGTTTCCTCTGTACCATATAAATGTTTGGAGATTTATTAGGAATGAAAAGAAAAACTAAGCCTGGTACATAATTCAAGGGTTTATTGATAACTATGAAAAATAATAAATAATTACAATATCTAGTAATTATGCAGCATTTTAAGGTTCATAAAAATGCTAGATATCGCATCCATTACGTTGGAAATGTTATTTTCTAATATATATATTTCAGAAACATGAATCAAAAAATAGCCACTTTTATATTAAACAAGACTTTTAGTATTATATATTCAAGCACAAGAATTAGGGATATTCAGTAATCCATTATAAATAAATGAAACAGCATTTATGAAGTTATTACTATAAAGACAGGAAAAAGACTACCTCTGCTCTTGAAAAGCTTATAATCTAATGTATGGAAAAAACAAATAAAGTGAAGTGAAGGCCAGAAAAGAGATTCATAGGACAATTAGCTGACATCAGAAGCAAACGATATTTATGCTTAAGTGTTTAATATTCTCTCTGCAAAGATTTGGAAAACAACTGTCCTATGGCTCCTTGTAAATACTTACTATGAAGTCCACTCAACATTCTGGAGCCGCCCTTCTACTTTTCCCAGTATTGCATAGAGGCCTTATTTACCAATCAGTCTAGGCTACCCCAACACAGTGAACAAGCTGCCTGTACCTGAGGACTCAACATGGAAAGCAAGTGACCAGGCCCCAAAAGCTAAGTTCAACTTTAAAAGTCAAGAAATAGAGTATACTGCAAATGAGCTAAAAACATCAGAAAAAAGCCTTCACCAAGAAGGATAGAGCCAAGATAGTTGAGAGAAGCCAGGAAATTTCCTGAGTCTCCTGTAGTTTCCATTGGAAACTATTTTAAATCAAGAATTTGAACAGATTTTAGAGTGACAAAACCTGCAGAGATGGAATGAAACAATTTTCTAACTTAAGATAACTCGGAAAGACTTCAGTCTTACTTGCATGAAAGGTGAGAGCATCCCAGCACAGATTTTGTCCAAGGAAGCCAGAGGGAGAAACTTAGCCACAGCACAGATCAACAAGTAAGATCCCTCAGTCTTAGCTCAAAAAGGGACCATAGCACAGCAAAGCAGTAGGAGAAACTCCAACTCCATTGCAGCAGGCAGATTGCCTTATGGAAACCAGGCAACAATGGGTGCAACTATGTTGGGTTACCCAATGCCCGCAGTAAGCAAGCCACTAAATACCTGAGCCCCCAGTGCTCAAAGCCAGTGACCTCACACAAGAAGTTTGGGACAGTGCCCCATATAATCGAGAAGCAGAGTTCAACTTTAAAATTCATGAAATAGGCAAAAAAAGCAAGAAATAAAAAAGAACCTTCACGATAAAAAGCTACTATGATCACAGGGAAGATCAAAACACAACTTCAAAACGGGATAAAATGCCTACATGCAAATCATCAAAAGGCTATATAAATTGCTCTCAAATCCAAAAAGCCTTCTTAGAAGAGCACAAAATTGGTTTTAAAAGTCAAAGAAGAGAGGTAGAAGAATTGGGAAAGTTAATGGGAAAAGAGTCAACAGCTTGGAAAAGGAAGGACAAATTGAGGAAAATAATTTCTTGAAAGGAGAATTAGCCAAGTGGAAAAAGAGGTACAAAAGGCAACTGAAGAAAATCATATCTTAAAAACCAGAAGTAGGCAAATGGAAGTTAATGACTCTATGATACATAAAGAAGTAGCCAAAAAAAAAAAATCAAAAGAATGAAAAAAGTAGAAGATGTAAAATACTTCATTGGAAGAACAATCACCCTGGAAAATAGATCCAAGAGAGATAATTTACAAATTATTGGACAACTTGAAAGCCATGATCAAAAAAAGACCATGGACAGCATCTTTCAAGAAATCATCAAAAAAAAAAAAAAAAAAAAAAAACAACCAACTGCTCTGCTCTCCTAGAACCAGAGGGTAAAATAGTCATTTAAAGAATCCGGCAATCACCTCCCGAAAGAGATCCCAAGGAGTACTGCAGCTAAATTCCAGAATCTCAAGAAGAAAATACAGCAGTCTACCAGAAAAGAAACAATTCAAATATTGAGGAGCCACAGTCTGTATTACCCAGGACTTAACAGCCTCTACATTAAAGAATTGGGAGTGTAAAGAATATGCTATTCTACAAGGCAAAAGAGCTCGGATTATAACCAAGAGTCAATTACCTAGCAAAACTGAACATAATTTTGCAGGGGGGAAATAGACATTCAATGAAATAAGGGACTTTCAATCATTTTTGATGAAAAGACCAGAGCTAAATAGAAAATTCAATCTTCAAATACAAGACTCAAAAGAAGCATACAAAATAAACAGAAATAAAAAAATATTATTTAAAGGTTAAACTATTTACATTCCTACATGGAAGGATACTTGTTAACTTTTGTGAACTGTATCTTTATTAGAATAGTTAGAAGAGGCATACATTAACGAAAGTGTGGGTATAAATTGGCTGATGTAATGATAGTAAAAAAAAGAAAGTAAGGGTTCAAAAAAAAAAAAAGAATAACACTGTAGGAGAAGAGGAGAAGGCAAAATAGGGTAAACTAAATCACACAAAAATATACAAAAGACCTATTTACATCACAGGAAAGAAGGGATAGGGAGGAGCATTATTTGAACCTTAATCTCAGGATGGAAAATGCTACCCACATCCAGCAAAAGAATTAGTCTAAATGCAGATCAATGCATTTATACCATTTTCACTTTTTCCCCCCTCTCTTGTGGTTTTTCCTTTTTGTTCTGATTTCTTCTTTCACAATATGACTAATATAGAAATGTTTAGCATGATTAGACTATATAATACCATACATATACATATACATTTACATATATATTATCTGTATACATATAAACACAAACATATATGTACATCTTATTTAGGTTAATATACATATGTATATATATTATCCTAAATAAGATTGCTTATATCTTGGTGAGTACTGTGGAAGGAGGGAGCAAGGAAAAATGGAATTCAAAATCTTTGTAAAAATGAATGTTAAAAACTATCATTATATATAATTGGGAAAAATACTATTAAGTGAGAAAAAAATGACTAAACCTTTGTAATGGCACTGTATGGTGAGTGCTCCAGGGTAAGAGGTTTTGCTGGAGCATCAGCTAGAACCAAAGTGGTTCAGTTATGCCAGGCATGTTTACTATAAATAATGACAAGTTTGTATAAAATAAATTATACTTCTGGTAAAGAAACAGCTCATTACTGACTTATATAACAATGACAAAAAGTGACTAATGATTACCAAAAACAAATTGTTTTTTAGTTTCTCTTCTATATCAGTATTTCCAGTGCAAAAAGCTGATTGATTAGGCTCATAAACAATCTACTCCAATATAAAACAGGGACAACTTCCAGTTTCCACTGGGAGTAAGTCCATTCAACAGTAGCCTATTCTCACTTTGAATTGAATTATATTGAGATACTAAGTCATTCAAACATGGATTGATACAACAAGGGCTTAGCATCAACCTCAGTAAATCAATATGTCACTCTGTGAAAAGCTTTGTTCCTAAAGCTAGCCAGAAAATATCTAAGAATGTTTTTTTTTCCATAACTTTCCCACTCCACATTTTACTCTCCATTGTTTAGTAATCCTATAAGTTTATCTATGTCTAACCAATTTTTTCAGGTTCACCATGCATATCAATCCATCTGACAGCGACTCCAACTTGGCAAGGTCATGTCTGCTGGAAAAGATCGAGGGGTGGGAAACAGATTGGGAAAAGGGCTCATTCAGCCTGCCTTACCTTCATGCTGAGCTTCCTGACTCTCTTCATTTTAACATAGTCACATTTACCATAAGTCACAGAAAGCATCAGACAAAGAATCATTTCATCTAAAACTTCAAGCTGACCCAATCTGCTTGAATTCTTATAAAGATAAAATGTTTTCTGACCATGAATTCTCTCATGCTATTTATTGCATCTCCTGCAAACACA
The DNA here is from genome assembly GCF_048593235.1 of Sminthopsis crassicaudata. Classification (NCBI taxonomy): domain Eukaryota; kingdom Metazoa; phylum Chordata; class Mammalia; order Dasyuromorphia; family Dasyuridae; genus Sminthopsis; species Sminthopsis crassicaudata. The sequence goes on along the minus strand of NC_133618.1, from coordinate 171,210,390 downwards.
CTTGTTGATCTTCCCCAGCTAAAGATGTACATCTTTCAACTTTAGGCTACATATGTCCCCTTTACTTAGCTATGTATACAAGGCTGCCTTCATTAAGCAGGATGCACAAAAAAACCTGCCATAAAAAGATGAAGAGACAAAATTTCCGGAATTTCCTCCAGAAAGCTTTTGGGTAGAATAATCTGATGAAAATATATTCACTTTTACTGGTTAAGTGTTCAGTTCTTACATGCAAAACACAACAAAGACAATGTTGTCTAAAACTCTGTCTTTTTCAACTTTACAGAATGGATGAAATTTATCATGTTACTGAATAAATTCACCTAACATCATAAAAGCATTGAGTGGGACTAGAAGTGATTTTCAGTATATAAGCATTTTATTATTTCAAAATAGGGTAGGTAGGGTGATTAGACGGTGCAGTGGATAGAGCACTGGCCCTCAAGTCAGAAGGATACAAGTTCAAATAGGCTTTAGACACCTAATTCTCACTAATTATGTGATCCTGGGCAAATCATTTAACCTCAGTTGCTTGCCAAAAAAAAATTAGGGTAGATAGACCATCTTACTTCACAGTAGTACTGGTTCTACTATTATTCAACAATTTGTTTTCTTTCCTCTTTACTAGCAGGATAAAGTTGGTCAGCTTTATAACTATTTAATGAAAGGAAGGCTGTCTGAGGAATCAAATCATATCTGAAGGAAAATCCAAGTATTAGTGCAACTGTAGATTGCCATCTCTAAAGTCAAGAAAACTCATTTTCCTGAATTCAAATCTGCATTTTGACACTAGTTGCATGACCCCTCTACCAGCCAATCAACCTCATTTGCCTCAGTTTTCTCATCTATAAAATGAGCTGGAGCAAAAAAAAATAGCAATTTCTTTGCCAAGAAAACCCTACATGGGCACATGGAAATTTGGATATGACTGAAACAACTGAACACAACAAATGCACCAGGAACAAAAAAAGCAGAAATGGCTTTTCTCTCTTGGTGGTCTATACATCTTTACATCAATAAGTAGAGTTCTAAGAGATGAGAGGCAGCATTTTCTGGTGACAGAATGCTGAACTTGGAAGAGGATCCTGAGTTCAAATTCTACGTCTTCCACTTATTAACGCTCTATAACCATAATTGCAATCTAAGTGCCTTGTGGACAGATTGTTGTATTTCTATCACCAATACCAGAGAGATTGATAAATAAGGTATCTAATAAATTCTTGTTAAATGGAACAGAAGTCACCCAATAACATTCATGTGTCAGAAAGATTTCACTAATTCTGAATTTGTGCTCATTCTCCCATGGACTAGAACAAAGTTCAATTTTACCCTTAATAGCATAATCTGCCTACAAATGAATAGGGTGACAAAGATGACAAGGGAGAAAGCTGAACATCTGGATTGTTAAAGAAGCCAAAGGAAGTTTAGCTACTTAATTCTCTGGGCTCATCAGGTGAGAAAAGGAAAAGGAAATGATAGTGGATGCTTTAATTTGGAATAAACATTATATATTTAGCTAGAGTTTGCCTTGTGCTATATCTATTCAAAAGAATAGGCACAGTAGGGCCAAGACAAGGAATACTACAACAGCAGCAACAACAACAAAAAAAAATAATAAGATTGAATATAAAGATACTGTACTATCTTTAAATAGTGTAAAATGGGAGAAATACAAGTAGCATTTTTTAACATGTTCAATGAAAGATGCTGATGTGCACCAAGGGAAATTTCTTATTGCTTGTTTATCTGAACTTCATGCCATGAGTACTGAGTTGCAAATTCAAGGGTAAGTTTTTATCTTTCTTCCAATGGGGCATGCATTTAGCATGTGGAGGTTTTTTTATTCACAGTTTGAGATAAAACTACTGCATCTGATAAGAGCTGATTATGCTAAGATTTTTTGGCACACATGAACTCTGTTTTTCTTTTTTACTCATCCCAAAGCAAGCTCACATCTGAGATATCAGAAATAATCTTTACTCATTTAAGCTGTTAAGTCAGGAGAGATTGTAAAATTATGATAAAGACAGAAATTTATAAAATTATATATATATATGAGTTTATGTATACACACATATATTTACATATGTGTATACATACAATGAGACAGACAGACAGACTGGGAAAGACAGAGCAAATGAATAGAGAGATAGGTATGGAGTCAGAGTCCTCTTCTTAGTTCAAATCTGGCCTAAGACACTTCTAGCTGTGTGAACCTGGACAAGTCACTTAACCTTGTTTGCTTTAATTTCTTCATTTATAAAATGAACCAGAGAAAGAAATATCAAATCACTTTATCTTTGCCAAGAAAATCTCAAATGGGATCCTAGTCACACAAAACTGAAAAGACTAAACAACAACAAATCTCTCTCTCTCTCTCTCTCTCTCTCTCTCTCTCTCTCTCTCTCTCTCTCTCTCTCTCTCTCTCTGTCTTGTCTCTCTGTCTTGTCTCTCTCTCTCTCTCTCTCTCTCTCTCTCTCTCTCTCTCTCTCTCTCTCTATATATATATATATATATATATATATATATACACACACACACACACACACACACACATATACACATGGAGAAACATCTACAAAAGAAACAAATGTAGTCATTCTGCAATTGATCCATTTAGTAGTTATCTGGGTCTTCTGAGCTGTCTACCTGCTGTCTGCTTCATGTCTCATGAGTGAGGGGATTTGAGAGGATCGGGACAACAAGTGCCTGATTGTACTAAGAAGTGAATGAACCACACTGACTATATTTTGTGATTTAATTCTAGCACTACCACAATTCCCTTTCTATCCATGTATGGGTCTAATTCAACTTTTGTATTTTGAGAAGCCTTGGTTCAATTGTGGGAACTGAGAGAAAGCCTCATTGGATTGTTTAAACCTCATCCTGCATGGGTGGAAGGAAAGCTGGATAACTTCTACCTGCTGCTTGAAGACCCATAACTAAGGATCTAGATTATTATGACCGGAATTCCATCATCACAAAGGTAGCTCTGAATCAGTCTTTTGAATCCTACTCAAATGCTTAGTCTCTATACCCTATTAACCTGACTAAGACTAAACAACTCAAAGAACCCCCAGGACTAAAAAACTCAAACCACCACCCCTTCCTTAAACACCAAGTCTTCCAACAAGAAGAAAGCACTTACAAAAGGTTAAAACTGTACTTTTCTGGTGTCAAAAAAAATTAAGTTTATCTATCTGGATAAAATATGTGAAATCACTGTTACAGATAAAGTAGAGTTCAAATAGACAGACTAGACTTCTTTTATACTGAACACACTGAAATGACAGTAGACTAGAAAAGGCAAGTTGAGAATGAAAAGAATATTTGAAGTCATAAGACATAATTGAAAAGGGTGGGCAGAATCACTAGAAAAGTTATTTTTTAAAGATTGGAACTAAAATGTCTAAATATATGAATTTTAAAAACACAAATCCCTTACCCCAAGTACAAGATCAATTATGTTCTTTTTTGAATTTTTTTTTTTTATGTAAGAACTTCAGAATCAATTTACTCTAATAGTTTTGAAAAGACTGCATTTTCTCCTATTGTCTGTTCTTACTGTTCCTTATGCCAAATTTTGGTATGGTAATAGGATATCTTTTTCATTACATAATTTCCCTTCCAAAAGATTGTTGGTAGCAAGGATCATCCTGAAATCTTGTTTACATTAGCTACAAGGAGTGAACGATAAAGTCTGTGCAAAGCAGAAAAAAAAAAAAAGAAAGAAAGAAAGAAAGAAAAGAAAAAGATTGGTGACTCTTCATCTTTCCAATTGTACTTACCAAGTCAGAACAGGGTTAGTCTACCCTGCCTCTAAAATTCCCCAAAGGAAAGAAAATAGGAGTTTCAGTATATTTCTGAGAAACATATAGGTTTATGCTATCAGTGCCAACTGCCTAGAATAATTTCCCCAAATTCCTCTCTGCCAGATGATTCTCCTTTAAAGACATCTTATGAATGTGGCTAAAGATTTGCACTTCCTTTAAGCACAAATACTATTAGATTAATTTGCATCTAAACCACATAAGAATTGGAATAAAATACATACTTCTATCCCTGTAAATACAATGTCTGAGGTGAGAAAAAAGACACTTAAATAAGTGCATATCAAATTTTAAATTATACTACAAATACTGACTAAAAACCGTAAAAGTCTTTCCAGCCCCACCCTGAGGCCAATGGGGTTAAGTGACTTGCCCAGGCTTCCCACGAGTCTGAGACCAGATTTGAACTCCTGACTTTAGGACTGGTGCTCGATCCACTCCATTACCTTAGCTCCCTAAGAATCTTTATAGTTAACCCCATGGTCACCATTGCATAGCAGTACTCAAGGTGTACTAATGAGATATTAAAATATTTCAGTATTATTTTTAATCCTTTCTACTAAAAATCTATATTCTAATACCACCAAAATGCCAGATTATCAATGAACATTACCAAATAACAATGATAATAATACCCTACTGATAAGCCCAAAGGACAAGAAATCATGAGATCATAATGGCAGGGCCCAGGTGATAAGAATTTTGATTCAACATTCATTAAAAGGTGGTGTTCATTTAGAAGAATATCAAGAGTATTGTTTGAGATATATGCTCTTCCTTTAAAACACAGGATGCACAGTACCTTCATTTTAAAAGAAAGCTTCCTAGGAGCTATTGACATCTCAATCAGAAGCAGTTGCTGAAGGCTTCAGCAATGTCCATAATTTGCTGAAGTTACATTCTTCATTCTTGAGAGGAAAAGGCAACAGTGGCTGGCTTAAGATGAGTGTGGCTCTGCTTGCTGTCAAAGGGCAGAGAACTATAAACTAAAAAACTTGAGTAATCAAAGAATATTCGGTTTAGAGGAGACTGAATAAACCAGCCTATACCCAACCCCCAGAGAAGAATATTTCCCATCATATCCTTAATAATTAATCAATAAGCACTCATTAAACAGCTACTGTGTCCCAGGTAGTGGGCTGGTCTAAGTTTATGAGTACAAAAGCAAGTTAATACTAGAGATGAAGTTGCTTCCTTACTAGAGAAGTAAATAGAAGATAGAGACAAAGAAATCCAAAGTGATTGGAGATATGGATTAGACAGAAAGTTAATACATGGCAGAATCAGAAAAAAGGGTGATCAAAAAACAAACAAACAAACAAACAAACAAAAAAGAAAAACAAGCCACTTTAAATTGAGCCATAAATAAAGAGTCATCAGCTAGAATCTATTTAAAGAGCTTGAATGAGGGGCAACCCACCAATGCCCAGGAGACCCCATTCTATGCTTATCAAGTTCCAAATTTATCAGGAGCTTTCCCTATTTGTTGTTATTTTTCTGTTGTTCAGTTGTGTCTGACACTTTGCCATTCCATGGATGATACTGTCCATGATTTTGTTGGTTTGTTGGTTTGTTTTGGCTGTGGGGCAAAGATCCTGGAGTAGTGTGCCATTTTCTTTTCCAATGGAAAATAAAACATTAATTGACTTGCTCCGAATTACACAACTAGTGCCTGAGTTCAGACTTTAACTCAGGTCTTCCTTACTCTAGGCCCAGCATTTTATTGACAGGCATCTGGTTTCTTCCTTTCCTATATTAAGCTCTCTTAAAGCCAAGCATAATTCTTATTCTTTTCCATGTGATAGACTACTTTCAATATACATACATCGCATTTTCCTTAACCAAATATATGTTTAAAATGAAATTCCCATATAGCATTCAATTTTATTCAATAAATATTTATTTTAAAAATCATGATTATTTCAACTGATACAAAAAAAAATACAACACTCATTCCTATCAAAAATGGTACAGAACATAGGAATAAATGGAGCCCTTCTAAAAAGGATAAATATGATCTATCTAAAACTATAAACAAGCATTATCTATAATGGAGATAAAGTAGAAACCTTCCAAATCAGGAGTGAAATGAGGATGTCCATAATTACCACTATTCTTAAATATTGTATTAGAAATGCTAGCAATAGTAAATAAGACAAGTAAAAGAAATCAAAGGAAGGCATGAGAAAACAAAACACTCTTTGTAGATGATAAAAAGGTATACTTAAAGAATCTTAGAGAACCAATTAAAATCAGTTGAAACAAATCAGCAACATTAGCAAAGTTTTGGGACATAAAATAAACCTGAATAAGCTATCAACATTTCTATATATTATTTAAAAACAAACAAAAAAAAAAAAAAACGAGGGAGAGGTAGAAAGGGAAATTCCACTTAAAATAACTGCAGGAAATATAAAATACTTGAGAGTTTATTTACCAAGATTAACTGAGGAACTACAATTATAAAACACTTTTCATATAAATAAAGATTTTTGCTCATGGGTGAGCCAAGTCAATACAATGAAAATTACAGTTCTTAGCTAAATAATTTTCTTATTTAGATAAAGTACACAATGCACAGTAGTAACCTGATATAGTAATCTAGTTTGATAAAAGCAAAGATATGAGTTGAGTCAAGAACTCACAACAGAACTATCCCTGGGAAAACTGGACATCACTTTGGTAGAAACTAGACATAGACCAACAACATTTCACAACATATACTAGGATAAGGTCAAAATGGGTACATGATTTAGACATACAGAGTGCTATCATAAGCAATTAGAGAAGCATAAAAAAATTGTACCTCTTAGATCTCTGGATAATAGAAGAGATTATGACCAAAGGAGAGACAGAAAAGATCATGGTTAAATATAACGGATAATTTAGATTTCATTTCACACAAACTACCAATACAACGAAAATTAGAAGAAAAGCAGTAAACTGCGGGGAGGGGAATTTACAGTCAGGGAAGTGTCTCAAATTTATAAAAAAATAAAAGCTATTCCCCAAATGGTAAATGGTCAAAGCATGGTCAAAGACAGTTTTCAGAAGAAAAAAGCAAAGCTCTCTATGGTCAGTCCTATGAATAAATGCTCTAAACCACCATTGATCAGAAAATACAAATTATCACCTCACACCTATCAGATAGGCTAATATGATAGCAAAGGAAAGTAACAAATGCTGAAGAGGATGTGGAAAATAAGAATGCTAATGCACTGTTTGGTAGAGATCTGAACTGCATGAACTATTTTGGAGAACAATTTAGAACTAGTATAAAACTGTACCCTTTATGCCAGCAATAGATCTGTATTCCAAAGAAATTTTTTTTTAAAAAATGAGAAAGGACCTGTTGTTTCTATTGTTCAGCTGTGTCCAACTCTTTGTGACCCCCATAAACCATAAACTACCTCTTCTATCATTCACTATTTGTCTGTCCGAGTTTGTCTACATTCGTGTTCATTGATTCCATGACATTATTATTTTCTGCAAGCCCTGTGTCCTTTCATTTTCAATCTTTTCCAATATCAAGGTCTTTTTCAATGAGTCCTCTCTTTTCATTATGTGATCAGAATATTTAAGCTTCAATTTTAGCACCTGACCTCCCAACGAATAATATGAATTAATTTCTTTAAGAACTGATTTGATCATCTTGCTGTCCAAGGGACTCTCAAGTCTCTTCCACTATCACACATCCAAAGCATTGATTCTGTGATGTTCATTTTTCCTTATAATCCACCTCTCACAGGCATAGATTACTACTGGAAAAAAAAAAAACTATAGCTTTTACTATACAGAATTTTGTTAGCAGGGTGATGCTGCTACTTTTTAGTATGCTACATTTGCCATATTTTTTTCTTCCAAGGAACAATGTCTTTTAATTTCTTTGCTATAGTCACTATCTACCATGATCTTTGAACCCAAAAATACAAAATGGGACACTGCTGTACTTATATGTGTACAAATATTTATAGCAGCTCTTTTTGTCATGGCAAAGAACTGGAAATTGAAGGGATCTTCATCAATGGCTGAACAAATACGATCATAATGGAATACTATTGTGCTATAATAAATGGCAAGGAAAATGGTTTCTAAAAATCCTGGAAGCCTTACATGAAGTGACTCAGAATTAAGTGAGAACAATCAGGAGATCATTATATATGGTAACAGCAATATTGTAACAATGATAAATTATGAAAAACTTAACTATTCTGATTAATATAATGATCCAAGACAATTCCAAAAAGCTCATAAAGTGTTATTCACCACCAAAGAAAGAACTGATGAAGTCAGCAGTACAAAATGATGTATATTATTTTTCACTTTATTGTTCCTACTTATTTGTGCCATGGCTAATAGGGAAATGTATTTTTTCATGACTTCACACATGTACTTGGGTAGCATATTGCTTGTTTTCTCAATAAGTTAAGTAAGTGATGGAGAAATTATCTCTCATGTGGAACTCAATTTTTTAAAAGAACATTAAAATATTTTTAAAAATAAGCATTTATTAAATGTTACTGTGCCTATGGCACTAGGGATACAAAGACTCAAAAAAAAAAAAAAACCCACTCATCTAAATGAATTTCCATTCTATTAAGAAAACATGGTCATAAAGAAGCAAAAATAAAATGTGTATAAACATATGGATGTATATACATATATACACATATATAAAGAAAAGTAAGTCGGAAAAGTAGGAGCAATGGAAGAAAGAGAAGAGAAGTAATAGCTGAGAAAGTCAGAAATGTTTCTTGTGGAGAATGCCATTTTACTGGAGCTTTAAATGTAGCTAGGATCTCTAAGAGACAGAGATAAGGAGATAAAGATTCTAGATTTGGCAGGAGGCAGTATCATGAATTGCAAACTGCAAGGACTGTTACCCAGTTTGGCTAGATGTGATCCCTGGGGGCTGCAGGATGACATAAAAAACCACAAGGTCAATTAGGAAGTAATTTCTTATTACCTATGCACATTATAAACAGATTTTATTTTTATTTATTATTTCCAATTTAATTAATCAATTAATTTACTAAATTTATTTATTTATTATTTCCAGAAAATATATCTAATTTTTTACCACAGGACTTTTAAAGTGTTATAGATCAGCATATCAAAAACAAATAATAGTTATTTTCATATATAGAGGGGGAAATCAATCAAATGAGTTGGAAAGGATTAAGATTGGGACACAATTTAAAATTTGAAATACTTTAGAATCAGACACTCTATAGGTTGAGAGGAACATCAGAGATCACCAATAAAGGTGCTATTTAAAGTCTATTTTGCAATATCACTAAGTAGATCTCTTTCAATCTGTGCTTGAACATCTCCAGAAACAAAAATTTCACTACCTGCTGACAGGCTAGAGAGATAACTCATTTAGTTTTTAGAAATCTACAATTATTCATAAGTTCTTTCTTATTAATGAGCTGAAATCTTCCTTTAATTTATATGCTATAAATAGAAAGTTAGAAAAGTTGATTTCTCTTTAATCGAATGCTTTTAAAATCACCGGAAGGTAATATTTTTCTCTATGATGCTTTATAAAGTTCATCTCCACAAGAATTTTTTATCCATACAACTTCTTCTGTATTACCAAAGGCATCTTTCAGAACAGAAGCAAAGTATTTATTATTTGAAACACTGAAATGATAAAGTGGTATAATTAATATAATTATCAATATATAAAGCACGGTTGAAATTCCATTGATGAGGAAAAAAAAAAAACTCAAAACTAACTAGAGGTATTTAATGAGATACACACCATAAGCTATGAAAATCAAACTATATTAGGAAAGGAAGAGTATTCTTTTTTATTTGAATTAATAGACTAAATATAAACACAAATACAAAATTTTCATACTTTGTTTCCAAAAAGAAAAATGTATGCAATTTAGACTGGTGAATCCTATAATATTATTTAAAAAGTTTGTGAACAAACAGTGGTTTTAGGCTAGTATCTGTAATATTTCTGGAGATTTTTTTTTTTTTTTAATTTTAGGCTGAGGTTAAGTGACTTGCCCAGGGGTCACACAGCTAGGAAGTGGTTAAGTGTCTGAGATCACATTTGAACTCAAGTCCTCCTAAATTCAGGGCCCGTGCTCTATCCACTGCGCCACCTAGCTGCCCCACTTCTGGAGATTTTTAAGAATTTGGAAGTGCTGACTTTGGGGTCTTCCTCTCCATCCCAATTGCATCAAATTCAATCCTCTGCCCTTCACCCTTCATGGAGATTTTCTGACTTAAAACACTTGACTGCTTTAGCAAAGTCTTCCTTTTTGCCTAAGGGTATGGGCACCTATGTAGTGCAATGGACCGAGTAACGAAGTTGAACTCACAGAAATGTGAAGTCGCATCAAGACACAGACACTATGTGATCCTTGGCAAGTCACTTAACTTATCTCAGCCTCATATTCCACCTCTATAAAAGGGGGGGAGTAATATCACCTATCTGACAGGGCTGTTGTGAGGAACAAATGAGAGAATATATGTAAACTACCTTACAAAACTTAAAAAGTTACACAACACTAGCTATGACAGTGCTTTAAGACCAGTTGCCTCACCCCTACTGTTTGTCTGATTGGGGTGTTTCCCCTGGAACGGTCTATTAATTACTAAAATTCATTCTCAGGGTCCAAATAGTGGCCTTGGATGGGGAAGCTATACATCTACTATTCACAACTGTATTTCCTGAGTACCGGGAGAGTGTTTCCCATTTAAACAGGTTGGCTAAGTGTTATTTGAAACACTGACATGATAATGTTAACCATTAAGCATGAAACATTTACTAAACAAGAAGGCAAAATCTAGAATAATCATAAGGAAACCGTCCATCCATAAACCTCCTACCAATAGACACATAATGGGAGAAGACAAAACAGAAAATTAAAGAACCCTAAAGAGATTTTCCCCTCTCAAGCACATAAGTAGACTATGTGCCAAGGGCAGCTTACAATTCCAGACTTGATATCCTTAAGCACTTTAGAAGTTGTTCCTCTTTTGGAATTTTCTGTTGTTCTTATGGGAAAACTGCTTCTTTGCAGATCATTATATTTTACTCACACTACTGAAGAAGTGTCACCTGCTTTTAGTAAAAGCCAAGACCTAAGCTTGAGTTGGGCTGGAAAGTTCTCCTCCCTTGGCTGAATTCTGAAGCTGTTATCTTTAATAGAAAAACAAAAATAAACAAAAAAGCCAATTCACCCAAACCTGGTGTACACACAACTACTCACTATATTCTAAGATGTTTCCCCCTTTTAAGCCACAGAGAGCTATAAAGATCAAAGCAGATGAAGATGTGAGTAGTTCGCACTTTTTCAAATTTATATGATGATAAAGCAGGCTAAGGTTTCTCTTCCCCAGTCAGCAGAGAATTTTTCTTTCTTCCAATAAGCTATTTAAAACAGCAGAGCTTTCCTTCAATCAGATCAGCTCCCAGCAACAAATAAAAAATAAAATCTGTCCTTTTCTAGCTAGAAAAGAAACAGCAGCAAAACCTGTTTTCCTCTCTTAGTTGATTTGAAATTGTCTCTACAAGCTTTTGCGACTCCCTTCTCCCTTGACTTCTAAAATTCTCTTCTACCTCAAAAATAGGGCCTCCTTGTGTGAACTGATGAACCTCTCTCTTAGGGTGAGAAAACAAAATTCATTATTTCTGTCAGACACAATACAAAGAGGTCATACATAATTGTCTCATTTCCACTGAAAATTTCAATTACTAGAGCTTCACAGCTAGTACCCTGCAATGTTCATAATATCTATATGTAAAATACCTATATGTAAGCTACCATAGCCACCTTTGTCTCTGCTAAATACTTTTCTATCTCAGGAAACGTTTTCTCTTAGATGTTCTTAACATGATAGAAGACAAATTAGAAAAAAAAAATTATAGGATAATAGATGTATAGCCATAAGAAACTTGGAGGTTGGTTAGTCCAATCCTATCATTTTACAGAAAGAGAAACTGTCCAAGGCCATCCCCACAGAAAATGTCAGAGTCAGGATTTGGGGCTTCTGCTTTCAAATCCAAATGCCAAAGTGATTTTCATCAAATAGACATCTGATCTTGTCCCCACACTATTCAGTAAATTACAGTGTCTTATGACTTCCAGGATTAAATATAAATACCCCTCTGGGGCATTAAAAACCCTTGATAAACTGGCCTCTTACTAGTTTTACCAGTTTTCTTACATTTTACTCTTCTTACAGGGATCCAGCTGTCCTTAAGAAAAATCCATTTCCCAAGTGTGCCCCTTTCACTGGCTTTCACTAATATTTAAAATGTTTTCTCTCTCCACTTCTGACTCCTAGTCTCTTTGGCTTCTTTCCTTTCTTCCCTGATGAGATTTAGCTCAAATCCCACCTTTTGTATAAGGTCTTTCTGCTCTTCCCTCCCATAGTTCCTCCCCTCTGAAATTACCTTCTAGATAATAATGTGTGCATGTATGTGTATTTTATATGTTCAAAACTAATTGCATATTATTTCTCTGACTGGAATATGAATTCCTTTAGAGAAGGGACTGAGTTTTGGCCTTCTCTGTATTCCCAGCATTTATCACAATGCCTAAAATACATTAATTAATGTCTAATAAATGTTTGTAGACTAATGCTACCACAATGCCTTCTTTCCTGTTCCCAGGAGTGAGTGAGTGTGCTTTTTGTGTGGTGTGTGTGTGTGTGTGTGTGTGTGTGTGTGTGTGTGTGTGTGTGTGTAAGAAAGCAGTGCTCAAATCTATGAATTATAGGCCAGTTTTGCAAAATAAAGTAAGTTTAAAAGCTGGCTAAAGTAGGTAACTACAAGCATTTATGTATGCATAAATACATGGGAATGTGTATACATTTATAGTTAGCTACATTCCCTAGTGATTATTCAATATTAATTTAATAAAAAGACTAATTTTTCCCCTAGGAATTCTGATGATCTTTTTAATGTATTTTTACTGCATTGGAAACATAATTTGCAAAGGACTAAAATTGCAAGAAACCAAAAATGAAATGTAGAAACGTATATTACATCTAAATTAATTGTTGCATATTACCATTGATAATTTACATCTACAAAGCAGTTTTAGAAAAGTTCATCCTGAAACTGCATGATGGATAAAGGAGATGGATGGATGCTAGCAATAAGGGTGGGCTGTCCAAGTGCTGTGTTGGAATTTCAGGGATGCAAAAAGATGGAGAAAAGTATTTTGTACCTTGGGTAGATCATCTCTGGAGGATGTCCAGGAGAGTAAATGTACAAGAAGGTATAATAAATAAGCAAGGTCTGCTCCATTGGAATGGGTACCATCACTGAAATCTACTGAAATATATTTGTAATGTATCTAACTTTCCTTTCTCATTTCTTGTCTCTAATACAGACACTACTCTTTTCTTAAAAATTACAGGGAAGATGTCAACCTGCATTGAGAGAGGGAATTTCCTCATCTGGGTATCTCTCTACCAATGTAATGAGAGGTCCAATTCTCATCACTATTTATAAAACCAAAAGTTAACATTAGAGCAATGGAGAAAACACCTTAGAAGCTTTCCTAATATATATTAGTGATAAAGCAAGGATAACCCCTTTTCTCACTTTCTAAAAGAAAATTCTGGAAATGCTAACAATAGTGATAAGAGAAAAGACAGAATAAAGATAAAATTATTTCAGTTTGATGATGACATTATGGTTTACTTGGAAAGTCTTAAAACAATAGTTTTCTGAATTGCAAACTACAATCTCCCTCCTTAAAACATCCCCTCCTAACAATATAAATCATTATTTCTAATCAGCAATGGCAAAACACAGAAGACAATGGAAAGGAATGACAAATTCTGCCTAGC